>NW_028157903.1:0-6455 GCF_964263955.1 Coregonus lavaretus | reverse complement strand
AGTATTACAGAACAACCTCCTACAGAACACATAGAACATAGAACTAATTAGTATTACAGAACCACCTCCTACAGAACACATAGAACAAAGAACTAATCAGTATTACAGAACCACCTCCTACAGAACACATAGAACATAGAACTCATCAGTATTACAGAACCACCTCCTACAGAACACATAGAACATAGAACTCATCAGTATTACAGAACCACCTCCTACAGAACACATAGAAATCCTCAGTATTACAGAACCACCTCGTACAGAACACACAGAACATAGAACTCATCAGTATTACAGAACCACCTCCTACAGAACACATAATACATAGAACTCATCAGTATTACAGAACCACCTCCTATAGAACACATAGAACATAGAACTCATCAGTATTACAGAACCACCTCCTACAGAACACATAGAAATCCTCAGTATTACAGAACCACCTCCTACAGAACACATAGAACATTCCATAGTTCCATTCTACTCCATTCCATAGTTCCATTCTACTCCATTCCATAGTTCCATTCTACTCCATTCCATAGTTCCATTCTACTCCATTCCATAGTTCCATTCTACTCCATTCCATAGTTCCATTCTACTCCATTCCCAAGTTCCATTCAACTCCATTCCATAGTTCCATTCTACTCCATTCCATAGTTCCATTCTACTCCATTCCATAGTTCCATTCTACTCCATTCCATAGTTCCATTCTACTCCATTCCATAGTTCCATTCTACTCCATTCCATAGTTCCATTCTACTCCATTCCATAGTTCCATTCTACTCCATTCCATAGTTCCATTCAACTCCATTCCATAGTTCCATTCAACTCCATTCCATAGTTCCATTCTACTCCATTCCATAGTTCCATTCTACTCCATTCCATAGTTCCATTCTACTCCATTCCATAGTTCCATTCTACTCCATTCCATAGTTCCATTCTACTCCATTCCATAGTTCCATTCTACTCCATTCCATAGTTCCATTCTACTCCATTCCATAGTTCCATTCAACTCCATTCCATAGTTCCATTCTACTCCATTCCATAGTTCCATTCTACTCCATTCCATAGTTCCATTCTACTCCATTCCATAGTTCCATTCTACTCCATTCCATAGTTCCATTCTACTCCATTCCATAGTTCCATTCTACTCCATTCCATAGTTCCATTCTACTCCATTCCATAGTTCCATTCAACTCCATTCCATAGTTCCATTCTACTCCATTCCATAGTTCCATTCTACTCCATTCCATAGTTCCATTCTACTCCATTCCATAGTTCCATTCTACTCCATTCCATAGTTCCATTCTACTCCATTCCATAGTTCCATTCTACTCCATTCCATAGTTCCATTCTACTCCATTCCATAGTTCCATTCTACTCCATTCCATAGTTCCATTCTACTCTATTCCATAGTTCCATTCTACTCCATTCCATAGTTCCATTCTACTCCATTCCATAGTTCCATTCTACTCCATTCCATAGTTCCATTCTACTCCATTCCATAGTTCCATTCTGCTCTATTCCATAGTTCCATTCTACTCCATTCCAGAGTTCCATTCTACTCTATTCCATAGTTCCATTCTACTCCATTCCAGAGTTCCATTATACTCTATTCCATAGTTCCATTCCATAGTTCCATTCTAGGTCGTGTCTCATTCTATAGTTCCACTTAAGGTTGTGTCCCATTCCATAGATCCACTCTAGGCTGTGTCCCATTCTATAGTTGTTTTCTACTAGCCCATGGGACACAAACACAGGTCTAGACAACAGCATAAATGAGACATTTTTTAGATACCAGATCAATCACAGATATACTTACATATTCTGTTGATTCATTGTATTCCCACTAAACGACAGAACGAAGCAGAGAGCAAAGAGGAGGGAGAGGAAAAAAACAGGATTTGTTACATTACCCTCACATTTTATAATCTCATAATCTGATGAAGGCTTGTAAAATATAGAAATATATTATTCTCTCTCCAGTAGGGTTTTCAGTTACATCTCAATGTTACATTCTATTTCAATATTCCATTATATTTCAATATTCCATTCTATTCCAACATTCCAATCTATTCCAACATTCCAATCTATTTCAACATTCCATTCTATATCAACGTTCCATTCTATTTCAACATTCCATTCTATATCAACATTCCATTCTATATCAACGTTCCATTCTATATCAACATTCCATTCTATTTCAACATTCCATTCTATTTCAACGTTCCATTCTATTTCAACGTTCCATTCTATATCAACGTTCCATTCTATATCAATATTCCAGTCAATCTGTCTGAGTTGTGTTCCATTGTTACCTGTGAGTCGTCTATGAGTATATCCTTGATGAGGTTGGGTCCAGTGGGCTCTCCATAGTTCATCTTGACGTAGTGGACCTGGTAACCTCTGACCTGACCATGTTGCCGCTCCACCGCCGGTGCCCGCCACACCACCCTGACCGCCGACGAGTTCAGCGCCTCCGTCTCCACGTCGCACGGAGGACCACTGGGAACTGGAAATGCATTGTAGGATAGGTCGAGGTCAAGGGTCGGTGTTCAAAGGTTGTGGTGGCTCTTAGATGGTTTAGATACTCCGGGGGAAGTGAGTGTTTGGAGGTAGGATAGGTTGTTGGGTTGAAAAGGTTTTTGGGGTTCTGTTCAAAATGCCGAAAAATATATAGGAGATGAGATTTCAAAAAGCACCAAAAAGCAGCTAAAGATGGCTTGAAAAACTGGCCTGACATTTAGAGAGAGAGAGAGAATGAAAGATAGAGAGGAGAGACCAGAGGAATCCTAAGAGGCTGTGGTTCCCAAAACATCACATAACCCCCTTACAGAGATGGTTTAAGCCAGAGGGTTCAGCAGCAGTTCACAGGGGCATGGTTAATGGAGCGTACTATTATTCCCCTCATGTAGGGGTATTTAGTGACACAGCCGCAGGGGTGTGTAGTATTGTTCAAAAGGGCATTGTCAGTGGGATACACCGCGTCAACCCCCTCAGGCACAGGGAGAGAAAGAGAGGAGGAAAAGGAAGGACTTTAGATGGAAAAACAGTGTAGAGGTATAGCCAGGGGAGGTTTCTTTCTTAGCATGAAGGTCAAGGAGAAAACACAGCTAGGGTTGCTTCCCCCATAGGGCTCTGGTCAAAAGTAGTGCACTATATAGGGAATAGGATGCCATTTGGGATGCACCCTACCGGCTAGAGGTTCTCAGGCGGTGGCGTTGTTAGTGGGGCAAACCATTTTTCATCAAGGAGAGGGGTGTTTAGTAACAACAGGCAGGGGGAAAGGTTTGGGACATACCATCTTCCTCGGTGCGTACTAGTAGTTGTAGACTCTCCGGTCCTTCTCCGGCTTCCGTTAGCGCTCGGACCGTGATTCCATACTCCGTCCATTTCTCCAGGTTTTCCAGAAGGTACTGAGAGCTTTCCGGTGGAATGTCGCTGACTCGCTGGGAAGTCCTGTTGTCCCCTTCCGTGACAGAATACTGGATGGAATATCCCGTTATGATTCCGTTCTGGAATTCCGCCAGGGGCGGAGCCCAACTTACCAGGATGCTGGTGGAGCTGGGGCTGGAGCATGTGACCTCCTGGGGAGGGGCCGAGGGTTCTGATTGGCCAGGTTTGAGGAAGTACGGGTTGTTTGGTGGATGTGATTGGTCGTGTGTGTTGATTGGTTGGTTGGTGAGGTAGTGAGGTGTTTAGTGGAAGATGGTGACAGAGCCAACAGACGAGACAGAAAACAAAAAAGGGACAAAAATAAACATAAAATGAAAATATAGCTCTAGGACCGATGTTTTCTAGAAAGAAAAATGACCAGACGACCAGCACAGGTGGAATATGGCGGTAGCGAAGGTCAAATCTAGGGTTAAAACATTCAGGTAACTTTCCCAAAATGTCCAGGTTTTCCAGAAATCCTGGTTGGGGGAAAGTTTGGGAAGGTTACCGGAATTTAACACCCCCTATTCAAATCTGTTTTTATAGAAAATGTTGTTAACTGAAAACTAACGAGAAAGAATGATGAGTTACAAAGAAGATGCAACAGAACAGACAAACACTGAACTGAGTCTCTTGGACATGTAACATGGAACCTACCTTGACTTGAACTTACTGAGTAAGTCTGACTCCAACGTCTTCTAACAGCCTCAGTGCTTCTCCCCAGACTGATCAACTTCACATCTCTAACTACTGAACTACTTTAACCTTGTAATCCCCTTACCTTGACTGCAGCCCAGCCCTAGCTGACTGACAGACTTCAGACTCATGGAAGTTCGAAAGAGTTTCGAAGATAGACAACTAAATAATACATTGTGAAAATCTTCCTAAAGCACCTGTTTATCTTATTCTCCGTGACATATGAGGTCTGTTTAATCCAGATTATAACTCTGGTCCTCAGAGTATCTGATAGATGACATATGAGGTCTGTTTAATCCAGATTATAACTCTTGTCTTCAGAGTATCTGATAGATGACATATGAGGTCTGTTTAATCCAGATTATAACTCTGGTCCTCAGAGTATCTGATAGATGACATATGAGGTATGTTTAATCCAGATTATAACTCTGGTCCTCAGAGTATCTGATAGATGACATATGAGGTATGTTTAATCCAGATTATAACTCTGGTCCTCAGAGTATCTGATAGATGACATATAAGGTCTGTTTAATCCAGATTATAACTCTGGTCCTCAGAATATCTGATAGATGACATATGAGGCCTGTTTAATCCAGATTATAACTCTTGTCTTCAGAGTATCTGATAGATGACATATGAGGTCTGTTTAATCCAGATTATAACTCTTGTCTTCAGAGTATCTGATAGATGACGTATGAGGCCTGTTTAATCCAGATTATAACTCTTGTCTTCAGAGTATCTGATAGATGACATATGAGGTCTGTTTAATCCAGATTATAACTCTTATCTTCAGAGTATCTGATAGATGACATAATGAGTTCTGTTTAATCCAGATTATACCTCTGGTCCTCAGAGTGTCTGATAGATGACATAATGAGTTCTGTTTAATCCAGATTATACCTCTGGTCCTCAGAGTGTCTGATAGATGACATAATGAGTTCTGTTTAATCCAGATTATACCTCTGGTCCTCAGAGTGTCTGATAGATCACATAATGAGTTCTGTTTAATCCAGATTATACCTCTGGTCCTCAGAGTGTCTGATAGATGACATAATGAGTTCTGTTTAATCCAAATTATACCTCTGGTCCTCAGAGTGTCTGATAGATGACATAATGAGTTCTGTTTAATCCAGATTATACCTCTGGTCCTCAGAGTGTCTGATAGATCACATAATGAGTTCTGTTTAATCCAGATTATACCTCTGGTCCTCAGAGTGTCTGATAGATGACATAATGAGTTCTGTTTAATCCAAATTATACCTCTGGTCCTCAGAGTGTCTGATAGATGACATAATGAGTTCTGTTTAATCCAGATTATACCTCTGGTCCTCAGAGTGTCTGATAGATCACATAATGAGTTCTGTTTAATCCAGATTATACCTCTGGTCCTCAGAGTGTCTGATAGATGACATAATGAGTTCTGTTTAATCCAGATTATACCTCTGGTCCTCAGAGTGTCTGATAGATGACATAATGAGTTCTGTTTAATCCAGATTATACCTCTGGTCCTCAGAGTGTCTGATAGATCACATAATGAGTTCTGTTTAATCCAGATTATACCTCTGGTCCTCAGAGTGTCTGATAGATGACATAATGAGTTCTGTTTAATCCAGATTATACCTCTGGTCCTCAGAGTGTCTGATAGATGACATAATGAGTTCTGTTTAATCCAGATTATACCTCTGGTCCTCAGAGTGTCTGATAGATCACATAATGAGTTCTGTTTAATCCAGATTATACCTCTGGTCCTCAGAGTGTCTGATAGATGACATAATGAGTTCTGTTTAATCCAGATTATACCTCTGGTCCTCAGAGTGTCTGATAGATGACATAATGAGTTCTGTTTAATCCAGATTATACCTCTGGTCCTCAGAGTGTCTGATAGAGCAGTAACAGCAGTAGTAGTACTGTAGGTAGGGACGTACGTGTCTGTGGTGTATCTATGGTAACCTCGTTGGTATACGCTCCGATGCCGTGTTTGCTACGTGCTGCCAGTTGGAAGGTGTAGGAGGAGAACGGCTTCAAATTCTTCATAAGGTAGGAGGAGGTGGGGTCAAAATTCAGCTTCTTCTAGAGAGAGAGAGAGAGAGAGAGAGAGGGAGAGAGAGAGAGAGAGAGAGAGAGAGAGAGAGAGAGAGAGAAGAGAGAGAGAGAGAGAGAGAGAGAGAGAGAGAGAGAGAGAGAGAGGAGATGGAGGAGAGAGAGAGAGAGAGAGATGGAGGAGAGAGAGAGAGAGAGAGATGGAGAGAGAGAGAGAAAGAGAGAGAGATATGGAGGAGAGAGAGAGTTAAGGTTAGGGTTAAGGTGGAAGGTGTAGCAGGTAG
>NW_028157904.1:0-78936 GCF_964263955.1 Coregonus lavaretus | reverse complement strand
AGCCTAAAACCCCAAACAGCAAGCAATGCAGATGGAGAAGCACAGTGGCTAGGAAAACTCTCTAGAAAGGCAGAAACCTAAGAAGAAACCTAGAGAGGAACCAGGTTCTGAGGGGTGGCCAGTCCCCTTCTGGCTGTACTGGGTAGAGAGGAACCAGGCTCTGAGGGGTGGCCAGTCCCCTTCTGGCTGTACTGGGTAGAGAGGAACCAGGCTCTGAGGGGTGGCCAGTCCCCTTCTGGCTGTACTGGGTAGAGAGGAACCAGGCTCTGAGGGGTGGCCAGTCCCCTTCTGGCTGTACTGGGTAGAGAGGAACCAGGCTCTGAGGGGTGGCCAGTCCCCTTCTGGCTGTACTGGGTAGAGAGGAACCAGGCTCTGAGGGGTGGCCAGTCCCCTTCTGGCTGTGCTGGGTAGAGAGGAACCAGGCTCTGAGGGGTGGCCAGTCCCCTTCTGGCTGTGCTGGGTAGAGAGGAACCAGGCTCTGAGGGGTGGCCAGTCCCCTTCTGGCTGTGCTGGGTAAAGAGGAACCAGGCTCTGAGGGGTGGCCAGTCCTCTACTGGCTGTACTGGGTAGAGAGGAACCAGGCTCTGAGGGGTGGCCAGTCCTCTTCTGGCTGTGCTGGGTAGAGAGGAACCAGGCTCTGAGGGGTGGCCAGTCCCCTTCTGGCTGTGCTGGGTAAAGAGGAACCAGGCTCTGAGGGGTGGCCAGTCCTCTACTGGCTGTACTGGGTAGAGAGGAACCAGGCTCTGAGGGGTGGCCAGTCCTCTACTGGCTGTACTGGGTAGAGAGGAACCAGGCTCTGAGGGGTGGCCAGTCCTCTTCTGGCTGTGCCGGGTGGAGATTATAACAGTACATGGCCATTAAGGCCAGATTTTTCTCCAAGATGTTCAAACGTTCATAAATGACCAGCAGGGTCAAATAATAATCACAGTGGTTGAAGAGGTTGCAACAGGTCAGTACATCAGGAGTAAATGACACTTGGCTTTTCATAGCCGGGCATTTAAAGGTTGAAATAGCAGGTGTGGTAGAGAGAGAGAGTTGAGAACAGCAGGTCTGGGACAAGGTAGCACGTCCAGTGAACAGGTCAGGGTTCCATAGCCGCAGGCAGAACAGTTGAAACTGGAGCAGCAGCACGACCAGGTGGACTGAGGACAGCCAGGAGTCATCAGGCCAGGTAGTCCTGAAGCATGGTCCTAGGGCTCACGGTCCTCCGGGAGGGGAGGGAGAGAGAGAGAATTAGAGGGAGCATACTTAAATTCACACAGGACACCGGATAAGACAGGAGAAGAACACCAGATATAACAGACTGTCTCTCCTCAGCCTCCGTTCTACAGCCGTAACACAGCAGAGATGTATGACAACATCCTGAACAAACCCCTGCAGCTCAAACACAACATCTCTAACGCTGCCAGGCACATACTGGAGGGACTGCTGCAGAAAGACCGCACACACCGACTGGGACACAGCCACGACTTCGTAAGTGTGTGTGAGAGAGAGGGGGAGAGTATGTGTGTGTTTGTGTCCAGTGGGTTGTGAGTGTTTTGATTAACTTCCCTAACTATCCCTAACTCTTTCTCCCTTCTTAATTTTCTCTCTCTCTCTCTCTCTCTCTCTCTCTCTCTCTCTCTCTCTCTCTCTCTCTCTCTCTCTCCCCCTTCTTAATTCTCTCTCTCTCTTTCTATCTCTCTCTCTCTCTCTCTCTCTCTCTCTCTCTCTCTCTCTCTCTCTTTCTCTCTCTCTTTCTCTCTCTCTTTCCTCTCGCTCTCTTTCTCTCTTTCTTTCTCTCTCTCTCTCTCTCTCTCTCTCTCTCTCTCTCTCTCTCTTCTCTTTCTCTCTCTCTCTCTCTCTCTCTCTCTCTCTCTCTCTCTCACTGTCTTTCTCGCTCACTCTCTCTCTCTCTCTCCTCTCTCTCTCTCTCTCTCTCTCTCTCTCTCTCTCTCACTGTCTTTCTCTCACTCTCTCTCTCTCTCTTTCTCTCGCTCTCTTTCTCTCTTTCTCTCACTCTCTCTGTCTCTCTTTTTTTCTCTCTCTCTCTCTCACTGTCTTTCTCTCTCTCTCTATTTCTCTCTCTGTCTCTCTCTCTCTTTCTCCCTCTCTCTCTATTTCTCTCTCTCTCTCTCTCTCTCTCTCACTCTTACTCTCACTCTCACTCTCTGTCTCTCTCTCTCTCTCTCTCTCTCTCTCTCTCTCTCTCTCTCTCTCTCCCCTTCTTAATTCTCTATCTTTCTCTCTCTCTCTCTCTCTCTCTCTCTCTCTCTCTCTCTCTCTCTCTCTCTCTCTCTCACTCTCTCTCCCTCACTGTCTTTCTCTCTCTCTCTCTATTTCTCTGTCTCTCTCTCTCTTTCTCTCTCTCTCTATTTCTCTCTCTCTATTTATCTCTCTCTCTCTCTTTCTCTCGCTCTCTTTCTGTCTTTCGCTCACTCTCTCTGTCTCTCTTTTTTTCTCTCTCTCTCTCTCACTGTCTTTCTCTCTCTCTCTATTTCTGTCTCTCTCTCTCTTTCTCTCTCTCTCTATTTCTCTCTCTGTCTCTCTCTCTATTTCTCTCTCTGTCTATCTCTCTCTTTCTCTCTCTCTCTCTCTCTCTCTCTGTCTCTCTCTTTCTTTCTCTCTCTCGCTCTCTCTGTCTCTCTCTCTCTCAGGAGGAGATCAAGAACCACATGTTCTTCTCCCCCATCAACTGGGATGACCTGACCGCTAAGAAGCTCACCCCCCCTTTCAACCCAAATGTGGTACGCCCCCTTCAATAGCACAACATACTTTTTACTATCGCATATCCCTTTAATAAGAAAATACATTTTACTCTGCCATTATCAAAATCAAATCTTTATTGAAAGTACATTTAACATCTCAACACATCTTTACATATAAGTAAGACTATTGTCTACCATTATGCCTCTCTCTCTCTCTCTCTCTCTCTCTCTCTCTCTCTCTCTCTCTCTCTCTCCCCCCCCCCCCCCCCCCCCCCCTCCCTCCAGACGGGCCCTAACGATCTTCGTCACTTTGACCCAGAGTTCACAGAGGAGCCCGTCCCCTCTTCCATTGGCTGTTCCCCTGACTCCTCCCTCATCACTGCCAGTATCACAGAGGCAGCCGAGGCCTTCCTAGGGTTCTCCTACGCACCCTCCATGGACTCATACCTGTAGGATATCATACCTATAGACCAGAACCTATAGGACAATGTATAGAGTCTTAACTATAGACACACCCTCTATGTACTCCTACCTATAGGACATCATGTGGACTCCTACCTACCTACAGACCCCTCCATGGATTCCTACCTATAGGACATCCTATGGACTCCTACCTACAGTGGCTTGCGAAAGTATTCACCCCCGTGGCATTTTTCCTATTTTGTTGCCTTACAACCTGGAATTAAAATTGATTTTTTGGGGGTTTGTATCATTTGATTAACACAACATGCCTACCACTTTGAAGATGCAAAATATTTTTTGTTGTGAAACAAACAAGAAATAAGACAAAAAAACAGCAATTACAGCTGCACGTCTTTTGGGGTATGTCTCTATAAGCTTGGCACATCTAGCCACTGGGATTTTTGCCCATTCTTCAAGGCAAAACTGCTCCAGCTCCTTCAAGTTGGATGGGTTCTGCTGGTGTACAGCAATCATTAAGTCATACCACAGATTCTCAATTGGATTGAGGTCTGGGCTTTGACTAGGCCATTCCAATACATTTAAATGTTTCCCCTTAAACCACTCGAGTGTTGCTTTAGCAGTATGCTTAGGGTCATTGTCCTGCTAGAAGGTGAACCTCCGTCCCAGTCTCAAATCTCTGGAAGACAGAAACAGGTTTCCCTCAAGAATTTCCCTGTATTTAGCGCAATCCGTCATTACTTCAATTCTGACCAGTTTCTCAGTCCCTGCCGATGAAAAACATCCCCACAGCATGATGCTGCCACGATCATGCTTCACTGTGGGGATGGTGTTCTCGGGGTGATGAGATGTGTTGGGTTTGCGCCAGACATAGCGTTTTCCTTGATGGCCAAAAAGCTCAATTTTAGTCTCATCTGACCAGAGTACCTTCTTCCATATGTTTGCCCAGCTAACAAAATTACGTTCCAGGACGTGACCAAAAAGTTATTTTAGTCCCCACATAAGTCATGATAACGTTATATGAAGACAAACCATAACTCTAAATGTAAAGTTATGAAATGTTCCTAGGATATATCCAAGATAACATGACATTCAGAACCTTTCATGGACTACCAAGGAACGTTTTTAATGTTCCCAAGATGTCTGTATAGCGACCTGATATTTATAACCTCTATAATACTTATTAGAAACGTTATGAATGTGCCTATAATGTCCCAAACGGGCTATGACATTCAGTACCTCTGGAAGACTTAAGGGGAATGTTACAAATGTCTCAGTTACGTTCCTTGTTAGCTGGGTGGGGAGTCTCCCACATGCCTTTTGGTGAACACCAAATGTGTTTGCTTATTTTTTTCTTTAAGCAATGGCTTTTTTTCTGGCCACTCTTCCATAAACCCCAGCTCTGTGGAGTGTACGGCTTAAAGTGGTCCTATGGACAGATACTCCAATCTCCGCTGTGGAGCTTTGCAGCTCCTTCAGGGTTATCTTTGGTCTCTGTTGCCTCTCTGATTAATGCCCTCCTTGCCTGGTCTGTGAGTTTTGGTGGGCGGCCCTCTCTTGGAAGGTTTGTTGTGGTGCCATATTCTTTCCATTTTTTAATAATGGATTTAATGGTGCTCCGTGGGATGTTCAAAGTTTCTGATATTTTTTTATAACCCAACCCTGATCTGTACTTCTCCACAACTTTGTCCCTAACCTGTTTGGAGAGCTCCTTGGTCTTCATGGTGCCGCTTGCTTGGTGGTGCCCCTTTCTTAGTGGTGTTGCAGACTCTGGGGCCTTTCAGAACAGGTGTATATATACTGAGACACTTAGATTGCACACAGGCAGACTTTATTTAACTAATTGTGTGATTTTTCTGAAGTTAATTGGTTGCACCAAATCCTATTTAGGGGCTTCATAGCAAAGGGGGTGAATACATATGCACGCACCACTTTTCCGTTATACATTTTTTAGAATTTTTTGAAACAAGTTATTTTTTTCATTTCACTTCACCAATTTCCATTACATGAAATCCAAATAAAAATCCATTTAAATTACAGGTTGTAATGCAACAAAATAGGAAAAACGCCAAGGGGGATGAATACTTTACAGGGCACTGTAGCTATGGACCCCTCCATGGACTCCTACCTATAGGACACATCATAAACATCCCTATGGACTAACTAACTAGGGACAACCCCCCATATCACGGGGCTATATACCTGTAGTTCTCCCCCCCCAACCCCAACCCCAACCCCAACCCCAACCCTAACCCCAGCCCCAACCCCAACCCCAACCCCAACCCCAACCCTAACCCCTAACCCCTAACCCTAACCCTAACCCTAAGGGAGAATGTTCCAGAAGACAGAGCAGGGGAGGTTTGCTCTTTAAGGTGCCTTTATAAAGAAGATGTTCTCTCTCTCTCTCCATCACACTTGTCCGTTCTGACTCATCCTTTCTCACACTGACGGCTCTGTCCCAAATGGCACCCTGTTCCCTACATAGTGCACTACTTTCGACCAGAACCCTGTGGTTGGTCCGTCATGACATGACCCGCTCGGGGTCCTGGCGGGTTGTCTCTTCACTCTGGATCCCGTCGACTGAAACTGGAGGATGATTGATTGGTTGGTTTATTTATTGATCGATTGATGTAATGATTGATTGATTGATTATGGTGAGGGAGAAGCTGCTAGTATCTATAGTATCTGTATCTGAGTTCTGTTCTAAAGAACCCGGACCAACAGAAAGACGTGTTCGTCCCAAATGGCACCCCTTTTCCTATGTAGTGCACTACTTTTCACCAGGGCTCTGGTCTAAAGTAGTGCACTGTATAGGGGATAGGGCCCTCAAAAATTCAACTCTGGACCTCGAAGCCAATCCACTGCTTTTTTTTGTCATTGTTCCCCTGATTTAGACCCCGGGACAGAAAGGCTCCGGACCTGGTAGGGGTAAGAGAAAGGCTCCGGACCTGGTAGGGGTAAGAGAAAGGCTCCGGACCTGGTAGGGGTAAGAGAAAGGCTCCGGACCTGGTAGGGGTAAGAGAAAGGCTCCGGACCTGGTAGGGGTAAGAGAAAGGCTCCGGACCTGGTAGGGGTAAGAGAAAGGCTCCGGACCTGGTAGGGGTAAGAGAAAGGCTCCGGACCTGGTAGGGGTAAGAGAAAGGCTCCGGACCTGGTAGGGGTAAGAGAAAGGCTCCGGACCTGGTAGGGGTAAGAGAAAGGCTCCGGACCTGGTAGGGGTAAGAGAAAGGCTCCGGACCTGGTAGGGGTAAGAGAAAGGCTCCGGACCTGGTAGGGGTAAGAGAAAGGCTCCGGACCTGGTAGGGGTAAGAGAAAGGCTCTGGACCTGGTAGGGGTAAGAGAAAGGCTCTGGACCTGGTAGGGGTAAGAGTTAAATACCCCTGGAATAGGGTGTCATTTGGGACGCAGTTATGGATGGACAGAATGCATTGTTGTGTTGAGATCTGTCCTATCCCCTACACCCCTACCCCCTTAGTCTCTACCCCCCCCCTACCCCTTAGTCTCTACCCCCCCCCCCCTTAGTCTCTACCCCCCTTAGTCTCTACCCCCCTTAGTCTCTACCCCCCCCCCCCCTTAGTCTCTACCCCCCCCCCCCCCCCTTAGTCTCTACCCCCCCCCCCACTTAGTCTCTACCCCCCTTAGTCTCTACCCCCCCCCCCCCTTAGTCTCTACCCCCCCCCCCCCACTTAGTCTCTACCCCCCCCCCCTTAGTCTCTACCCCCCTTAGTCTCTACCCCCCTTAGTCTCAACCCCCCCCCCCCCTTAGTCTCTACCCCCCCCCCCTTAGTCTCTACCCCCCCCCCCCCTTAGTCTCTACCCCCCCCCCCCCCCCCCCCCCTTAGTCTCTACCCCCCCCCCTTTAGTCTTCCAGTCTCCTCTTGATGATGTAGCAATGCTCCAAACGTTGTCTGAACTCAACATTCCATTTTAATATTGCTGTATTGCGGCGGTTTTTGAGTGCCATGTTTAAGTTTGTTTGTGTATCTGGAGTCGATTTTGTTTAGTATTAATGTCTATGGAACAGGAAACTGAAGATATGCTAAAATAATGTATGGAACTATTCATGTTAAATGTAATGTACATGGTTTAAAAATGGTTATAATACACGTGATCAAGAAAGTGTACTATTATTACATCAAGAGTGGTGCGCTGCAGCTTAGACGAGATGTTTGTGACATTTATGATATTCTCGTGTCGTGTGCACTTGCGTAAACAACCACCTCCACTGCCACAGGTATAATGCAATGCAATTTAGCAGAGGCTTACAGTACTCTCACTATTCCCTATATATAACCTGGTTACTCTCACTAATCCTTCTACCCCCCCACCCCCCCCAAAAATTTTTTTTTACAAAATTAAAAAATTATTGTAAGGTAGTTAACCCACTGGCTATAGGGTGAATGCACCAATTTGTAAGTCGCTCTGGATAAGAGCGTCTGCTAAATGACTTAAATGTAAATGTAAAAATTCCCTATATAACCTGGCTACTCTCACTATTCCCTATATATAACCTGGCTACTCTCACTATTCCCTATATATAACCTGGTTACTCTCACTATTCCCTATATATAACCTGGCTACTCTCACTATTCCCTATATATAACCTGGCTACTCTCACTATTCCCTTTATATAACCTGGTTACTCTCACTATTCCCTATATATAACCTGGTTACTCTCACTATTCCCTATATATAACCTGGTTACTCTCACTATTCCCTATATATAACCTGGTTACTCTCACTATTCCCTATATATAACCTAGTTACTCTCACTATTCCCTATATAACCTGGTTACTCTCACTATTCCCTATATAACCTGGTTACTCTCACTATTCCCTATATATAACCTGGTTACTCTCACTATTCCCTATATATAACCTGGTTACTCTCACTATTCCCTATATATAACCTGGTTACTCTCACTATTCCCTATATATAACCTGGTTACTCTCACTATTCCCTATATATAACCTAGTTACTCTCACTATTCCCTATATAACCTGGTTACTCTCACTATTCCCTATATAACCTGGTTACTCTCACTATTCCCTATATATAACCTGGTTACTCTCACTATTCCCTATATATAACCTGGTTACTCTCACTATTCCCTATATATAACCTAGTTACTCTCACTATTCCCTATATAACCTAGTTACTCTCACTATTCCCTATATAACCTGGTTACTCTCACTATTCCCTTTATATAACCTGGTTACTCTCACTATTCCCTATATATAACCTGGTTACTCTCACTATTCCCTATATATAACCTGGTTACTCTCACTATTCCCTATATATAACCTGGTTACTCTCACTATTCCCTATATATAACCTGGTTACTCTCACTATTCCCTATATATAACCTGGTTACTCTCACTATTCCCTATATATAACCTGGTTACTCTCACTATTCCCTATATATAACCTGGTTACTCTCACTATTCCCTATATATAACCTGGTTACTCTCACTATTCCCTATATATAACCTGGTTACTCTCACTATTCCCTATATATAACCTGGTTACTCTCACTATTCCCTATCTATAACCTGGTTACTCTCACTATTCCCTATATATAACCTGGTTACTCTCACTATTCCCTATATATAACCTGGTTACTCTCACTATTCCCTATATATAACCTGGTTACTCTCACTATTCCCTATATATAACCTGGTTACTCTCACTATTCCCTATATATAACCTGGTTACTCTCACTATTCCCTATATATAACCTGGTTACTCTCACTATTCCCTATATATAACCTGGCTACTCTCACTGTTCCCTATATATAACCTGGTTACTCTCACTGTTCCCTATATATAACCTGGTTACTCTCACTATTCCCTATATATAACCTGGTTACTCTCACTATTCCCTATATATAACCTGGTTACTCTCACTATTCCCTATATATAACCTGGTTACTCTCACTATTCCCTATATATAACCTGGTTACTCTCACTATTCCCTATATAACCTGGTTACTCTCACTATTCCCTATATATAACCTGGTTACTCTCACTATTCCCTATATATAACCTGGTTACTCTCACTATTCCCTATATATAACCTGGTTACTCTCACTATTCCCTATATATAACCTGGTTACTCTCACTGTTCCCTATATATAACCTGGTTACTCTCACTATTCCCTATATATAACCTGGTTACTCTCACTATTCCCTATATATAACCTGGTTACTCTCACTATTCCCTATATATAACCTGGTTATCAATCAATCAATCAATTTTATTTTATATAGCCCTTCGTACATCAGCTAATATCTCGAAGTGCTGTACAGAAACCCAGCCTAAAACCCCAAACAGCTAGTAATGCAGGTGTAGAAGCACGGTGGCTAGGAAAAACTCCCTAGAAAGGCCAAAACCTAGGAAGAAACCTAGAGAGGAACCAGGCTATGAGGGGTGGCCAGTCCTCTTCTGGCTGTGCCGGGTGGAGGTTATAACAGAACCATGCCAAGATGTTCAAAAATGTTCATAAGTGACAAGCATGGTCAAATAATAATCAGGAATAAATCTCAGTTGGCTTTTCATAGCCGATCATTAAGAGTTGAAAACAGCAGGTCTGGGACAGGTAGGGGTTCCATAACCGCAGGCAGAACAGTTGAAACTGGAATAGCAGCAAGGCCAGGCGGACTGGGGACAGCAAGGAGTCACCACGGCCGGTAGTCCCGACGTATGGTCCTAGGGCTCAGGTCTCTCAGTTGGCTTTTCATAGCCGATCATTAAGAGTTGAAAACAGCAGGTCTGGGACAGGTAGGGGTTTCGTAACCGCAGGCAGAACAGTTGAAACTGGAATAGCAGCAAGGCCAGGCGGACTGGGGACAGCAAGGTGTCAGCATGCCCGGTAGTCCTGACGTATGGTCCTAGGGCTCAGGTTCTCAGAGAGAAAGAGAGAACGAGAGAATTAGAGAGAGCATACTTAAATTCACACAGGACACTGGATAAGACAGGAGAAGTACTCCAGGTATAACCAACTAACCCCAGCCCCCCGACACATAAACTACTGCAGCATAAATACTGGAGGCTGAGACAGGAGCGGTCCGGAGACACTGTGGCCCCATCCGAAGAAACCCCCGGACAGGGCCAAACAGGAAGGATATAACCCCACCCACTCTGCCAAAGCACAGCCCCCGCACCACTAGAGGGATATCCTCAACCACCAACTTACAATCCTGAGACAAGGCCGAGTATAGCCCACAGAGGTCTCCACCACAGCACAAACCAAGGGGGGGCGCCAACCCAGACAGGAAGATCACGTCAGTAACTCAACCCACTCAAGTGACGCACCCCTCCTAGGGACGGCATGAAAGAGCACCAGCAAGCCAGTGACTCAGCCCCTGTAACAGGGTTAGAGGCAGAGAACCACAGTGGAGAGAGGGGAACCGGCCTGGCAGAGACAGCAAGGGCTGTTCGTTGCTCCAGAGCCTTTCCGTTCACCTTCACACTCCTGGGCCAGACTACACTCAATCATATGACCTACTGAAGAGATAAGTCTTCAGTAAAGGCTTAAAGGTTGAGACCGAGTCTGCGTCTCTCACATGGGTAGGCAGACTGTTCCATAAAAATGGAGATCTATAGGAGAAAGCCCTGCCTCCCGCTGTTTGCTTAGAAATTCTAGGGACAATTAGGAGGCCTGCGTCTTGTGACCGTAGCGTACGTATTGGTATGTACGGCAGGACCAACTCGGAAAGATAGGTAGGAGCAAGCCCATGTAACGCTTTATAGGTTAACAGTAAAACCTTGAAATCAGCCCTTGCCTTAACAGGAAGCCAGTGTAGGGAAGCTAGCACTGGAGTAATATGATCATGGTTACTCTCACTGTTCCCTATATATAACCTGGTTACTCTCACTATTCCCTATATATAACCTGGTTACTCTCACTATTCCCTATATAACCTGGTTACTCTCACTATTCCCTATATATGACCTGGTTACTCTCACTATTCCCTATATATAACCTGGTTACTCTCACTATTCCCTATATATAACCTGGTTACTCTCACTATTCCCTATATAACCTGGTTACTCTCACTATTCCCTATATATGACCTGGTTACTCTCACTATTCCCTATATATAACCTGGTTACTCTCACTATTCCCTATATAACCTGGTTACTCTCACTATTCCCTATATATAACCTGGTTACTCTCACTATTCCCTATATATAACCTGGTTACTCTCACTATTCCCTATATATAACCTGGTTACTCTCACTATTCCCTATATATAACCTGGTTACTCTCACTATTCCCTATATATAACCTGGTTACTCTCACTATTCCCTATATATAACCTGGTTACTCTCACTATTCCCTATATAACCTGGTTACTCTCACTATTCCCTATATAACCTGGCTACTCTCACTATTCCCTATATAACCTGGTTACTCTCACTATTCCCTATATATAACCTGGTTACTCTCACTATTCCCTATATATAACCTGGTTACTCTCACTATTCCCTATATATAACCTGGTTACTCTCACTATTCCCTATATATAACCTGGTTACTCTCACTATTCCCTATATATAACCTGGTTACTCTCACTATTCCCTATATATAACCTGGTTACTCTCACTATTCCCTATATATAACCTGGTTACTCTCACTATTCCCTATATAACCTGGTTACTCTCACTATTCCCTATATATAACCTGGTTACTCTCACTGTTCCCTATATATAACCTGGTTACTCTCACTATTCCCTATATATAACCTGTTTACTCTCACTATTCCCTATCTAACCTAAAGTCACTGGTGCTTCCTGCTTTAGTTTTTGCTTATAAGCAGGAATCAGGAGGATAGAATTATGGTCAGATTTTGCCTAATTGAGGGCGAGGGAGAACTTTGTACGCGTCTCTGTGTGTGGAGTAAAGGTGGTCTAGAGTTTTTTTTCCTTCTGGTTGAACATTTAAAACGGATTTAAGTTTCCCTGCATTAACGTCCCCGGCCACTAGGAGCGCCGCCTCTGGATGAGCGTTTTCCTGTTTGCTTATGGCCGTATACAGCTCATTGAGTGCGGTCTTAGTGCCAGTCGGGGGTCTGGGGCAAATCCCTCTCGTCCGACTCATTATAGAAAGATTATTCGTCCTGTTCAAGGTGAGTAAAAAAATGCGAAAAAATAACAAACAAAATAGCACGGTTGGTTACGAGTCCATTAAACGGCAGCCATCCCCTCTGCCGCCATTTCAGTATATAGTGAGAGTAGCTAGGTTATATAGTGAATAGTGTGGTGGAAATATTAGTTCAATAATATCTCTCAGAAACCGGAGCTTGTTAATTCAGTATAGACTTTATTACAAAGTAACAAGCCAAGCTGGTCCATGGAGCAACTGTCTCTCCTGACTCGGAGCTCTCCTTTTATACAGTTTCATGCTTACATAACATACATAGTAACTCCTCTTTATGTAAATGATTAACGTCTTTTAGTGCCACTATTTGCTTCCAAAGTCCGAGTGTCATCTCTCTAGGCGGGGTTTCCCCTCCCCCTTTTCCCCTTATTTACATTTTAGTCATTTAGCTCTTATCCGACTTACACAGTCCATCGGTGGCGTGACCAGGACACTTTCCCAAAAAATAATATACATACATACGTTAAAGGATAATTGCATAGTGTGTTGATTATAGTTACTGTCCAGGCATGCATCTGGATTACAAAATGTCAATCAAGATTATTCTGTTTTGCCCTTATCATTTCATAACATATGTACTGGAAAATTACCAATATAATCCCCCCTTTGGGATTTACTAAGTCCCAAATGAATAGTTTTCTACTGTAAAAAAAATAAAAAATAAACTCATAACATCATTCTGAATATGACACCCAAGATATGTGGCCCTCCCTCGTGGTCACCTCTCTAACAAGTATTTCAGTTTAGTCTAAAACCTGTTAGAAGATTAAGGGTCCGTAGACTCTTGTAACCGGAAAACCCTCTGTTACGTACATATTTATATATATATATATATATATATATATATATATATATATATATATATATATATATATATATATATATATATTTATTTATTTATTTATATTTAGACAAACAAATATTCAGATGGTCTAACATAATTTATAACTTTCTTAGTTACAACTTTTATAACAACATCAAAAATCTACATAAGACGGGTGTAAGCATCTGCATGTACTTATTCCCAGGCCTTGCTATTTGTAATTTTCATTTTATAAGAGTATATTCTGATCAATGTATCTTCTCCATTATCTGACCCATCACGATGAGGTCGAGGAGCCCAGTCAGGCCACTGGGTATAGGCCCGGGAAGTTTCCTTCTGGGTTGACCCCCAAGTTGTTGCTGTTGAGTTTTGTAACCATGACAGGCCCATCCACCCCCAGGGACAACACCATACAGACATTCAGGATTCCCAAACGGGCAGTCCAGTGGTCCTCCTTTAATATTGCAGGGCTTTCCATATTTATTAACATACTGTCCTGGAGCTCCTGGGGCGGGGTATATTTCTTTGGGTGAATCGTTAACAATTGTCTGTACAGTCATTTGTTTTTACTGTGGTTTGGATCAAGAGGGATTTCAGCAAAGGCAGTACACTGCAAAAGACCACTCCCATTACCACCAGTGCTATGCCTATCATGATTGGCATTTTTGCAAACATTGCTCCCCACTTTCCCAGGGTTAAGTCCAGCCAGTCCCCGGTGTGAGCGTCATGCCCAGCATTGTCCTTAACTTCTTTCCGTAGTCCTTTGAGCTTAGTCATTGCTTCAGTGAATGAACCATCCGGGGCAGTAGTATTGGGAATGAAGGTGCAACGTTCATCCCCAAACATAACAGACTCCACCTTTTTCTGCTAAAAGCCAGTTTAGAACCTGCCTATTCTGGCAGCTCATCCTACTTGTTGCCTGTACTTGCTCTCCCAGGGCTGTTAGCGCAGAGTCTGTGTAATTAATAAACCTCTGTTGATTATAGTAAATATAATTGATCCATTCTAGGTTTTTTGGGGGGGTGATATCCAGACAAATATTGATTCAAATCCTGAATTAATTTAGTCTCTTGCTTTATGTTAATTCAGAATTCCTCTAGGCTGACCTGTTGAATCTAAATATACATCGGGGTCATGTTCATACGGGTCATGTTCATACGGGTCATGGTTCATACGGGTCATGGTTCATACGGGTCATGGTTCATACGGGTCATGTTCATACGGGTCATGGTTCATACGGGTCATGTTCATACGGGTCATGGTTCATACGGGTCATGGTTCATACGGGTCATGGTTCATACGGCTCATGTTCATACGGGTCATGTTTCATACGGGTCATGTTCATACGGGTCATGTTTCATACTGGTCATGTTCATACGGGTCATGTTCATACGGGTCATGTTCATATGGGTCATGTTTCATACGGGTCATGTTCATACGGGTCATGTTCATACGGGTCATGGTCATACAGGAGATATCGTTATTCAGGTGCCATGTGGTTTCACACTTTCCCTTAAATTTTCCCAAATCATGCTCCCCGTTTGTTTTGTTGTAGCACTCATACTTCAGCTCCATAATCTATTCGATATTTCTCCAGGTGTTCCCATTTTTACTAGGTTTTATTCTGAACTAGAGGGCGGCAGGTAGCTTAGTGGTTAAGAGCGTTGTGCCGTCATTTTGTAACGCTCCCTCCCATAGTCCCTTCAATTATGTTGGTGCTTCCAACATTCCACAATTGTTTCCGGTACTGCTGCAGGGGCTGGGCTATGTTGTTTATTTTCCTGATTCCTCCAATTAGTAAAAAACTCCCATACATTTTGAAAGAACCCAGTTGGTCCTGGTGTTTCTAATTTTGTCGTTGCTGGTTTAGTTGTTTACGACAGTTGACGGTCCTTGGGTGATCGCCATGGTTGCGTTAGTTGTCCCTGTTTCTCTTTTTTTTGTCTAGGTTGACGTGTGGGAGTCAATCGTTGTTTGTCACGCTCCGATCTAGAGAACTCTTGTTGGTTGGGGTCAGGGTGTGAGTTTTCTGTTGAGATCTATGTTATTGTATTTCTATGTTGTAGATCTAGGTTGATATTTCTATGTTTGGTCGGGTGTGATTCCCAATCAGAGGCAGCTGAGTAGGAGTAATGTCAATCATTGTTTTACTGTTCCCTTCCGACCGTTTAGCGCTGACTATTTCCAAAACATATTTTGCATCTTTCTTTTGCATCCATTATTTTAAGGTAATTACCCAAGTGGTGTTTCCCTTGTCAATTTCTATGCTGCAACCATGTTTATCCCAGATGGCTTCTCCTGTTGTTTGATGATGGGTCCACCCACAGAGAGGGGTAGTTCTGGCAGAGGTTTGTTCCTCCGTATTGAAAACTGACCTTTGAATTTCTGTACCTCTTATTTCTTGGGCCGGAATAAAAATACTAGTTCGGGCCGTTTCCAACGGTACCTGCTTTTTTATTCTGCTTTTCCTTCTAGCCTCAGGTTCCTTAGGTATTGGTGGGATCACAGGCTTATATCCATTATTTTTGCATGTTCATTCCCTACAGGTTTTCCATTTTCATTTAGTTTTTATTTGATTTCCAAACAATGATCTTTTAGGCATTTCATTCTAAACAGTGCATATCCTTCTAATCTGGCATCTACCTAGCCTGGGCCAGCCTGTGTGCAATATTTGAACCCTGTTCATAATAGATATTCTTCCTGGTTCGGTAAGGCTGTCTCTAGAGTATTGTACAGTTGTGGGCAGACTCACTACCATCTTTCCTAGGTTAACTGCTACTAGTGTTAGGGTCCATTCCGCAGTTTTTCCAATTGTTCTGATTTCTGTTTGTTACTAGGGGGACCATTGAAGGGCAGAGAAGTAGTATACTAGGTTATATAGGGAATAGTGAGAGTAGCTATATCTATGGTGTCAAAAGGCACACACCTGTCTATATAAGGTCCCACAGTTGACAGTATATGTCAGAGCAAAAACCAAGCCATGAGGTCGAAGGAATTGTCCGTAGAACTCCAAGACAGGATTGTGTCGAGGCACAGATCTGGAGAAGGGTACCAAAGAATGTCTGCAGAATTGAAGGTCCCCAACAACACAGTGGCCTCCATCATTCTTAAATGGAAGAATTTTTGAGCCACCGCATCGTAGAGCTGGCCGCCTGGCCAAACTGAGCAATCGGGGAGAAGGGCCTTGGTCAGGGAACCTTCCAGAAGGACAACCATCTCTGCAGCACTCCACAAATCAGGCCTTTGTGGTAGAGTGGCCAGACGGAAGCCACTCCTCAGTAAAAGGCACATGACAGCCTGCTTGGAGTTTGCCAAAAAGGCACCTAAAGGACTCTCAGACCATCAGAAACAAGATTCTCTGGTCTGATGAAACCAAGATTGAACTCTTTGGCCTGAATGCCAAGCGTCACGTCTGGAGGAAACCTGGCACCATCGCTATGGTGAAGCATGATGGTGGCAGAATCATACTGTGGGGATGTTTTTCAGCCGCAGGGACTGGGAGACTAGTCAGGATCGATGGAAAGATGAACGGGGCAAAGTACAGAGAGATCTTTGATGAAAACCTGCTCCAGAGCGCTCAAGACCTCAGACTGGGGCGAAGGTTCACCTTCCAACAGGACAACGACCACACAGCCAAGACAACGCAGGACTTCGATACACGTCTCTGAATGTCCTTGAGTGGCCCAGCCAGAGCCCGGACTTGAACCCGATCGAACATCTCTGGAGAGACCTGAAAATAGCTGTGG
This sequence comes from Coregonus lavaretus, assembly GCF_964263955.1. Classification (NCBI taxonomy): domain Eukaryota; kingdom Metazoa; phylum Chordata; class Actinopteri; order Salmoniformes; family Salmonidae; genus Coregonus; species Coregonus lavaretus. The sequence continues at coordinate 62,095 of NW_028157904.1, read as the reverse complement.
AGCGACGCTCCCTTTCCAACCTGACAGAGCTTGAGAGGATCTGCAGAGAAGAATCTGAGAAACTCCCAAAATACAGGTGTGCCAAGCTTGTAGCGTCATACCCAAGAAGACTTCAGACTGTAATCGCTGCCAAATGTGCTTCAACAAAGTACTGAGTAAAGGGTCTAAATACTTATGTAAAATGTGATATTTCCGTTTTTTATTTTTAATGCATTTGCAGAAATTTCTAAAAACCTGTTTTTGCTTTGTCATTATGGGGTATTGTATGCATCTATTGTGTGATGAGGGAGAAAAACAATTGCAGAATAAGGCTGTAACAAAAAGTGGAAAAAGTCAAGGGGTCGGAATACTTTCCAAATGCACTGTATATGTAAGTAATATACAGATGTTATTAATATCTATATGTATGTAATATCTGTATATAAAGTAATATTTATATGTAAGTAATATATGTATGTAATTAATATACAGTACCAGTCAAAAGTTTGGACACACCTACTCATTCCAGGGTTTTTCTTTATTTTTACTATTTTCTACATTGTAGAATAATAGTGAAGACATCAAAACTATGAAATAACACATATGGAATCATGTAGTAAGCAAGAAAGTGTTACACAAATCAAAATATATTTTATATTTGAGATTCTTCAAAGTAGCCACCCTTTGCCTTGATGACAGCTTTGCACACTCTTGGCATTCTCTCAACCAGCTTCACCTGGAATGCTTTTCCAACAGTCTTGAAGGAGTTCCCACATATGCTGAGCACATGTTGGCTGCTTTTCCTTCACTCTGCGGTCCGACTCATCCCAAAAAACAAGTTCTGCTGGCTATAGTTTTGTCTAATCTTGATTATTGTCCAGTCGTGTGGTCGAGTGCTGCAAGGAAATACAGTGGGGAGAACAAGTATTTGATACACTGCCGATTTTGCAGGTTTTTCGACTTACAAAGCATGTAGAGGTCTGTAATTTTTTATCATAGGTACACTTCAACTGTGAGAGACGGAATCTAAACAAAAATCCAGAAAATCACATTGTATGATTTTTAAGTAATTAATTTGCATTTTATTGCATGACATAAGTTTTTGATCAGAAAAGCAGAACTTAATATTTGGTACAGAAACCTTTGTTTGCAATTACAGAGATCATACATTTCCTGTAGGTCTTGAGCAGGTTTGCACACACTGCAGCAGGGATTTTGGCCCACTCTTTCATACAGACCTTCTCCAGATCCTTCAGGTTTCAGGACAGTCGCTGGGCAATACAGACTTTCAGCTCCCTCCAAAGACGTTCTATTGGGTTCAGAAAATCACATTGTATGATTTTTAAGTAATTAATTTGCATTGTATTGCATGACATAAGTATTTGATCACCTACCAACCAGTAAGAATTCCGGCTCTCACAGACCTGTTAGTTTTTCTTTAAGAAGCCCTCCTGTTCTCCACTCATTATAAAAATAATAATAATATGCCATTTAGCAGACGCTTTTATCCAAAGCGACTTACAGTCATGCGTGCATACATTTATTTTTTTGTGTATGGGTAGTCCCGGGGATCGAACCCACTACCTTGGCGTTACAAGCGCCGTGCTCTACCAGCTGAGCTACTAACTGCACCTGTTTGAACTCGTTACCTGTATAAAAGACACCTGTCCACACACTCAATCAAACAGACTCCAACCTCTCCACAATGGCCAAGACCAGAGAGCTGTGTAAGGACATCAGGGATAAAATGGTAGACCTGCACAAGGCTGGGATGGGCTACAGGACAATAGGCAAGCAGCTTGGTGAGAAGGCAACAACTGTTGGCGCAATTATTAGAAAATGGAAGAAGTTCAAGATGGCGGTCAATCATCCTCGGTCTGGGGCTCCATGCAAGATCTCACCTCGTGGGGCATCAATGATCATGAGGAAGGTGAGGGATCAGCCCAGAACTACACGGCAGGACCTGGTCAATGACCTGAAGAGAGCTGGGACCACAATCTCAAAGAAAACCATTAGTAACACACTACGCCGTCATGGATTAAAATTCTGCAGCGCATGCAAGGTCCCCCTGCTCAAGCCAGCGCATGTCCAGGCCCGTCTGAAGTTTGCCAATGACCATCTGGATGATCCAGAGGAGGAATGGTAGAAGGGCATGTGGTCTGTTGAGACAAAAATAGTGCTTTTTGGTCTAAACTCCACTCGCCATGTTTGGAGAAAGAAGAACACCATCCCAACCATGAAGCATGGAGGTGGAAACATCATTCTTTGGGGATGCTTTTCTGCAAAGGGGACAGGACGGCTGCACCGTATTGAGGGGAGGATGGATGCGGCCATGTATCGCGAGATCTTGGCCAACAACCTCCTTCCCTCAGTGAGAGCATTGAAGATGGGTCGTGGCTGGGTCTTCCAGCATGACAACGACCCGAAACACACAGCCAGGGCAACTAAGGAGTGGCTCCGTAAGAAGCATCTCAAGGTCCTGGAGTGGCCTAGCCAGTCTCCAGACCTGAACCCAATAGAACGTATTTGGAGGGAGCTGAAAGTCCGTATTGCCCAGCGACAGCCCCGAAACCTGAAGGATCTGGAGAAGGTCTGTATGAAGGAGTGGGCCAAAATCCCTGCTGCAGTGTTTGCAAACCTGGTCAAGACCTACAGGAAACGTATGATCTCTGTAATTGCAAACAAAGGTTTCTGTACCAAATATTAAGTTCTGCTTTTCTGATGTATCAAATACTTATGTCATGCAATAAAATGCAAATTAATTACTTAAAAATCATACAATGTGATTTTCTGGATTTTTGTTTAGATTCCGTCTCTCACAGTTGAAGTGTACCTATGATAAAAATTACAGACCTCTACATGCTTTGTAAGTAGGAAAACCTGCAAAATCGGCAGTGTATCAAATACTTGTTCTCCCCACTGTACCTAGTTAAGTTGCAGCTGGCCCAGAACAGAGCGGCACGTCTTGCTCTTCATTGTAATCAGAGGGCTGATATAAATACTATACATGCCAGTCTCTCTTGGCTAAGAGTTGAGGAGAGACTGACTGCATCACTTCTTCTTTTTATAAGAAACATTAATGTGTTGAAAATCCCAAATTGTTTGCATAGTCAACTTACACACAGCTCTGATACACACACTTACCCCACCAGACATGCCACCAGGGGTCTTTTCACAGTCCCCAAATCCAGAACAAATTCCAGAAAGCGTACAGTGTTATATAGAGCCATTATTGCATGGAACTCCGTTCCATCTCATATTGCTCAAATAAACAGCAAACCTGGTTTCAAAAAATAGATAAAGCACCACCTCATGGCACAACGCCTATTTGACCTAGATAGTTTGTGTGTATGTATTGATATGTAGGCTACGTGTGCCTTTAAAACAAATGTATGTAGTTCTTGAGCTGTTCTTGTCTATTAATGTTCTATCATGTAGTAACCAAAAGAGTGTGAAACAAATCAAAATATATTTTATATTTCAGATTCTTCAAGTAGCCACCCTTTGCCTTGATGACAGCTTTACACACTCTTGGAATTCTCTCAACCAGCTTCATGAGGTAGTCACCTGGAATGCATTTCAATTAACAGGGGTGGTTTCTTAAAAGTTAATTTGTGGAATTTCTTTCCTTCTTAATGCGTTTGATCCAATCAGTTATGTTGTGACAAGGTTGGGGGGGTATACAGAAGATAGCCCTATTTGGTAAAAGACCAAGTCCCTATTATGGCAAGAACAGCTCAAATAAGCAAAGAGAAACGACAGTCCATCATTACTTTAAGACATGAAGGTCAGTCAATACGGAGCATTTCAAGAACTTTGAAAGGTTCTTCAAGTGCAGTCGCAAAAACCATCAAGCGCTATGATGAAACTGGCTCTCATGAGGACCGCCACAGGAATGGAAGACCCACAGTTACCTCTGCTGCCGAGGATAGGTTCATTAGAGTTACCAGCCTCAGAAATTGCAGCCCAAATAAATGCTTCACAGAGTTCAAGTAACAGACACATCTCAACATCAACTGTTCAGAGGAGACTGCGTGAATCAGGCCTTCATGGTCTAATTGCTGCAAAGAAACCACTACTAAAGGACACCAATAAGAAGAAGTGACTTGCTTGAGCCAAGAAACATGAGCAATGAACATTAGAACGGTGGACATCTGTCCAAATGTGAGATTTTTGGTTCCAACCGCCGTATCTTTGTGAGACGCAGTGTAGGTGAATGGATGATCTCTGCATGTGTATTTCCCACTTTAAAGCATGGAGGAGGAGGTGTTATGGTGTGGGAGTGCTTTGCTGGTGACACTGTCTGTGATTTATTTAGAATTCAAGGCACACTTAACCAGCATGGCTACCACAGCATTCTGCAGCAATATGCCACCCCATCTGGCTTGGGCTTAGTGGGACTATCATTTGTTTTTCAACTTGACAATGACCCAAAACACACCTCCAGGCTGTGCAAGGACTATTTTACCAAGAAGGAGCGTGATGGAGTGCTGCATCAGATGAACTGGCCTCCACAATCCCCCGACCTCAACCCAATTGAGATGGTTTGGGATGAGTCGGAACGCAGAGTGAAGGAAAAGCAGCCAACAAGTGCTCAGCATATGTGGGAACTCCTTCAAGGCTTTTGGAAAAGCATTCCAGGTGAAGCTGGTTGAGAGAATGCCAAGAGTGTGCAAAGCTGTCATCAAGGCAAAGGGTGGCTACTTTGAAGAATCTCAAATAAAAAAAATATATTTTGATTTGTTTAACACTTTTTTTGGTTACTACATGATTCCATATGTGTTATTTCATCGTTTTGATGTCTTCACTATTATTCTACAACGTATAAAATAGTAAAAATAAAGAAAAACCCTTGAATGAGTAGGTGTTCTAAAACTTTTGACCGGTAGTGTAGGTACAGGTTCAACTGGTTTCTTCTGCAGGGGCTGGGTAATGACAGAATGTGTATGCACAGGTTAAACTGGTTTCTTCTGCAGGGGCTGGGTAATGACAGAATGTGTATGCACAGGTTCAACTGGATATCAACTATGTTTTCATCATCTGTATGAAAAGTGTTCCTGTTCATCAGAGGCAATGGTTTCTGCAATGTGATTTGATATGATGATGATTGGAATTTGAAGGAGGGAGTGCTCTTGAGCATGTTGCCAGTACGTACTGTACTGTACACACACACACACACACACACACACACACACACACACACACACACACACACACACACAATCTTGTTTAGCTAACCTTGTGGGGACACACAATGGATTCCCCAAATCCTATTTTCCCTAAACCCTAACCCTAACCCTAAACTTAACTCTAACCCCAAAATGTAACCCTAATCCTAAACCTAACCTTTAACCCCCTAACCATAATCTTATCCCTAACCTTTAACCCTAACCCCAAAACCTAACCTAATCCTAAAGCTAACCTTTAACCCCTAACCCTAATTCTAACCTTAACCCTAATTTTAACCCTTAACCTCCTAGAAATAGCCTTTCTCCTTGTGGACTGACAAAATGTCCCCCGTTGGTCACATTTTACTTTGTATACTGTTATATAGCTAAACATGTCCACACACACACCCCACTGGACACAGACGTACGTTCAACATCTAGTTTTTATTTATATTTGGTTGAGTTGTCAACTAACGTGAATTGAATGTGAAATCAACAAAACATTTCATCTTGTCATTGAATTTAGATTCAAAGTTGGGTAAAAAAAAAAAAAAAAAATGCCGATGACTTTTTGCAAATTCAATCAGTTGTCCATGTTGATTCAACGTCATCGCATAGATTTTTTTGTGCTTGAAATGACGTGAAAACAACAACGTTGATTCAACCAGTTTTTGCCCAGTGGGACATGACAGTGCAGACCAACAACAACACAAATACATTGAGAATGCAAAAAGCAGTACGGATACGGACTACCACGGAGCAGTTCAGGCAAACGCCAGATGGGCTGATCCTTCTCCAAACCCAGTGGGCCGGCATAAATTGTTTAGAGTTTTTCACGCAGAATGAACTATTTGGCTAATAATGGGGGGCCTTGAGAACACAATGGGATGGTGTGGGGGGCCTCCAATAATGAATGGGCTGATGTGGCAGATTTCTGGTCCCAGTCTCTCCATTCCATACTGCTTGTCTTGTCATCACAGCTCCAATAGATGGACAAAAAAACAGATTGATTAGTTTCAAGTTTCATTGTCACGTGCACAGGAACAGTGAAATGCCTTTCTTGCTAGCTCTTTCCTAGCAATGCAGTAATCAATATCAGTAGTACTAGAAAATAAAGTAGAAAAAACCCCACCAGAAATAGAAATAAGAAGAACACAATAAAGTAAGAAGCTATATACAGTTCCAGGGTCAGTAGCTATATACAGTTCCAGGGTCAGTAGCTATATACAGGGACAGTTCCAGGGTCAGTAGCTATATACAGTTCCAGGGTCAGTAGCTATATACAGGGACAGTTCCAGGGTCAGTAGCTATATACAGGGACAGTTCCAGGGTCAGTAACTATATACAGGGTCAGTTCCAGGGTCAGTAGCTATATACAGTTCCAGGGTCAGTAGCTATATACAGTTCCAGGGTCAGTAGCTATATACAGGGACAGTTCCAGGGTCAGTAGCTATATACAGGGACAGTTCCAGGGTCAGTAACTATGTACAGGGTCAGTTCCAGGGTCAGTAGCTATATACAGTTCCAGGGTCAGTAGCTATATACAGTTCCAGGGTCAGTAGCTATATACAGGGACAGTTCCAGGGTCAGTAGCTATATACAGGGACAGTTCCAGGGTCAGTAGCTATATACAGGGACAGTTCCAGGGTCAGTAGCTATATACAGGGTCAGTTCCAGGGTCAGTAGCTATATACAGGGACAGTTCCAGGGTCAGTAGCTATATACAGTTCCAGGGTCAGTAGCTATATACAGTTCCAGGGTCAGTAGCTATATACAGGGACAGTTCCAGGGTCAGTAGCTATATACAGGGACAGTTCCAGGGTCAGTAGCTATATACAGGGTCAGTTCCAGGGTCAGTAGCTATATACAGGGACAGTTCCATGGTCAGCAGCTATATACAGTTCCAGGGTCAGTAGCTATATACAGGGACAGTTCCAGGGTCAGTAGCTATATACAGGGACAGTTCCAGGGTCAGTAGCTATATACAGGGTCAGTTCCAGGGTCAGTAGCTATATACAGGGTCAGTTCCAGGGTCAGTAGCTATATACAGTTCCAGGGTCAGTAGCTATATACAGGGACAGTAGCTATATACAGGGACAGTTCCAGGGTCAGTAGCTATATACAGGGACAGTTCCAGGGTCAGTAGCTATATACAGGGACAGTTCCAGGGTCAGTAGCTATATACAGGGTCAGTTCCAGGGTCAGTAGCTATATACAGGGACAGTTCCAGGGTCAGTAGTTATATACAGGGACTGTTCCAGGGTCAGTAGTTATATACAGGGTCAGTTCCAGGGTCAGTAGCTATGTACAGGGTCAGTTCCAGGGTCAGTAGCTATATACAGGGTCAGTTCCAGGGTCAGTAGCTATATACAGTTCCAGGGTCAGTAGTTATATACAGGGTCAGTTCCAGGGTCAGTAGCTATATACAGGGACAGTTCCAGGGTCAGTAGCTATATACAGGGACAGTTCCAGGGTCAGTAGCTATATACAGTTCCAGGGTCAGTAGCTATATACAGGGTCAGTTCCAGGGTCAGTAGCTATATACAGGGTCAGTTCCAGGGTCAGTAGCTATATACAGTTCCATGGTCAGTAGCTATATACAGGGTCAGTTCCAGGGTCAGTAGCTATATACAGTTCCAGGGTCAGTAGCTAAATACAGGGACAGTTCCAGGGTCAGTAGCTATATACAGGGACAGTTCCAGGGTCAGTAGCTATATACAGGGTCAGTTCCAGGGTCAGTAGCTATATACAGGGACAGTTCCAGGGTCAGTAGCTATATACAGGGACAGTTCCAGGGTCAGTAGCTATATACAGTTCCAGGGTCAGTAGCTATATACAGGGTCAATTCCAGGGTCAGTAGTTATATACAGGGTCAATTCCAGGGTCAGTAGCTATATACAGGGTCAGTTCCAGGGTCAGTAGCTATATACAGGGTCAATTCCAGGGTCAGTAGCTATATACAGGGACAGTTCCAGGGTCAGTAGTTATATACAGGGTCAATTCCAGGGTCAGTAGCTATATACAGGGACAGTTCCAGGGTCAGTAGCTATATACAGTTCCAGGGTCAGTAGCTATATACAGGGTCAGTTCCAGGGTCAGTAGCTATATACAGGGTCAATTCCAGGGTCAGTAGCTATATACAGGGTCAGTTCCAGGGTCAGTAGCTATATACAGTTCCAGGGTCAGTAGCTATATACAGGGTCAGTTCCAGGGTCAGTAGCTATATACAGGGTCAATTCCAGGGTCAGTAGCTATATACAGGGTCAATTCCAGGGTCAGTAGCTATATACAGGGTCAGTTCCAGGGTCAGTAGCTATATACAGGGTCAATTCCAGGGTCAGTAGCTATATACAGGGTCAGTTCCAGGGTCAGTAGCTATATACAGTTCCAGGGTCAGTAGCTATATACTGTTCCAGGGTCAGTAGCTATATACTGTTCCAGGGTCAGTAGCTATATACAGGGACAGTTCCAGGGTCAGTAGCTATATACAGGGACAGTTCCAGGGTCAGTAGCTATATACAGGGTCAGTTCCATGGTCAGTAGCTATATACAGGGACAGTTCCAGGGTCAGTAGCTATATACAGGGACAGTTCCAGGGTCAGTAGCTATATACAGGGTCAGTTCCAGGGTCAGTAGCTATATACAGGGTCAGTTCCAGGGTCAGTAGCTATATACAGGGTCAGTTCCAGGGTCAGTAGCTATATACAGGGTCAGTTCCAGGGTCAGTAGCTATATACAGGGACAGTTCCAGGGTCAGTAGCTATATACAGGGACAGTTCCAGGGTCAGTAGCTATATACAGGGTCAGTTCCAGGGTCAGTAGCTATATACAGGGACAGTTCCAGGGTCAGTAGCTATATACAGGGACAGTTCCAGGGTCAGTAGCTATATACAGGGTCAGTTCCAGGGTCAGTAGCTATATACAGGGACAGTTCCAGGATCAGTAGCTATATACAGTTCCAGGGTCAGTAGCTATATAGAGTTCCAGGGTCAGTAGCTATATACAGGGACCGTTCCAGGGTCAGTAGCTATATACAGGGACAGTTCCAGGGTCAGTAGCTATATACAGGGACAGTTCCATGGTCAGCAGCTATATACAGTTCCAGGGTCAGTAGCTATATACAGGGACAGTTCCAGGGTCAGTAGCTATATACAGGGACAGTTCCAGGGTCAGTAGCTATATACAGGGTCAGTTCCAGGGTCAGTAGCTATATACAGGGTCAGTTCCAGGGTCAGTAGCTATATACAGTTCCAGGGTCAGTAGCTATATACAGGGACAGTAGCTATATACAGGGACAGTTCCAGGGTCAGTAGCTATATACAGGGTCAGTTCCAGGGTCAGTAGCTATATACAGGGACAGTTCCAGGGTCAGTAGTTATATACAGGGACTGTTCCAGGGTCAGTAGTTATATACAGGGTCAGTTCCAGGGTCAGTAGCTATGTACAGGGTCAGTTCCAGGGTCAGTAGCTATATACAGGGTCAGTTCCAGGGTCAGTAGCTATATACAGTTCCAGGGTCAGTAGTTATATACAGGGTCAGTTCCAGGGTCAGTAGCTATATACAGGGACAGTTCCAGGGTCAGTAGCTATATACAGGGACAGTTCCAGGGTCAGTAGCTATATACAGTTCCAGGGTCAGTAGCTATATACAGGGTCAGTTCCAGGGTCAGTAGCTATATACAGGGTCAGTTCCAGGGTCAGTAGCTATATACAGTTCCATGGTCAGTAGCTATATACAGGGTCAGTTCCAGGGTCAGTAGCTATATACAGTTCCAGGGTCAGTAGCTAAATACAGGGACAGTTCCAGGGTCAGTAGCTATATACAGGGACAGTTCCAGGGTCAGTAGCTATATACAGGGTCAGTTCCAGGGTCAGTAGCTATATACAGGGACAGTTCCAGGGTCAGTAGCTATATACAGGGACAGTTCCAGGGTCAGTAGCTATATACAGTTCCAGGGTCAGTAGCTATATACAGGGTCAATTCCAGGGTCAGTAGTTATATACAGGGTCAATTCCAGGGTCAGTAGCTATATACAGGGTCAGTTCCAGGGTCAGTAGCTATATACAGGGTCAATTCCAGGGTCAGTAGCTATATACAGGGACAGTTCCAGGGTCAGTAGTTATATACAGGGTCAATTCCAGGGTCAGTAGCTATATACAGGGACAGTTCCAGGGTCAGTAGCTATATACAGTTCCAGGGTCAGTAGCTATATACAGGGTCAGTTCCAGGGTCAGTAGCTATATACAGGGTCAATTCCAGGGTCAGTAGCTATATACAGGGACAGTTCCAGGGTCAGTAGCTATATACAGGGTCAGTTCCAGGGTCAGTAGCTATATACAGTTCCAGGGTCAGTAGCTATATACTGTTCCAGGGTCAGTAGCTATATACTGTTCCAGGGTCAGTAGCTATATACAGGGACAGTTCCAGGGTCAGTAGCTATATACAGGGACAGTTCCAGGGTCAGTAGCTATATACAGGGTCAGTTCCAGGGTCAGTAGCTATATACAGGGTCAGTTCCAGGGTCAGTAGCTATATACAGGGTCAGTTCCAGGGTCAGTAGCTATATACAGGGACAGTTCCAGGGTCAGTAGCTATATACAGGGACAGTTCCAGGGTCAGTAGCTATATACAGGGTCAGTTCCAGGGTCAGTAGCTATATACAGGGACAGTTCCAGGGTCAGTAGCTATATACAGGGACAGTTCCAGGGTCAGTAGCTATATACAGGGACAGTTCCAGGGTCAGTAGCTATATACAGTTCCAGGGTCAGTAGCTATATACAGGGTCAGTTCCAGGGTCAGTATCTATATACAGGGACTGTTCCAGGGTCAGTAGCTATATACAGGGACTGTTCCAGGGTCAGTAGCTATATACAGGGACTGTTCCAGGGTCAGTAGCTATATACAGGGACAGTTCCAGGGTCAGTAGCTATATACAGGGACAGTTCCAGGGTCAGTAGCTATATACAGTTCCAGGGTCAGTAGCTATATACAGGGTCAGTAGCTATATACAGGGTCAGTTCCAGGGTCAGTAGCTATATACAGGGTCAGTTCCAGGGTCAGTAGCTATATACAGGGTCAGTAGCTATATACAGGGTCAGTTCCAGGGTCAGTAGCTATATACAGGGACAGTTCCAGGGTCAGTAGCTATATACAGGGTCAGTTCCAGGGTCAGTAGCTATATACAGGGACAGTTCCAGGGTCAGTAGCTATATACAGGGTCAGTTCCAGGGTCAGTAGCTATATACAGGGTCAGTTCCAGGGTCAGTAGCTATATACGGTTCCAGGGTCAGTAGCTATATACAGGGACTGTTCCAGGGTCAGTAGCTATATACGGTTCCAGGGTCAGTAGCTATATACAGGGTCAGTTCCAGGGTCAGTAGCTATATACAGGGTCAGTTCCAGGGTCAGTAGTTATATACAGGGACAGTTCCAGGGTCAGTAGCTATATACGGTTCCAGGGTCAGTAGCTATATACAGGGTCAGTTCCAGGGTCAGTAGTTATATACAGGGACAGTTCCAGGGTCAGTAGCTATATACGGTTCCAGGGTCAGTAGCTATATACAGGGTCAGTTCCAGGGTCAGTAGCTATATACAGGGTCAGTTCCAGGGTCAGTAGTTATATACAGGGACTGTTCTAGGGTCAGTAACTATATACAGTTCCAGGGTCAGTAGCTATATACAGGGTCAGTTCCAGGGTCAGTAGCTATATACAGGGTCAGTTCCAGGGTCAGTAGTTATATACAGGGACAGTTCCAGGGTCAGTAGCTATATACGGTTCCAGGGTCAGTAGCTATATACAGGGTCAGTTCCAGGGTCAGTAGTTATATACAGGGACTGTTCTAGGGTCAGTAACTATATACAGTTCCAGGGTCAGTAGCTACATCCTGGAGCCTGATCTTCCTGCACCTTCGTCGCAGGGGGTGTCTGCGGCCGCAGTGCCTACTACTACGATTTCGAAGTCGACGTCGGCAACCTTCCGTCCCTGCTCTGGATCGAGCGGGGCTTCTCCATCTGTCGGAGGCCTGCATCCTGTGAAGCGTGGGAGTGGGTGGATTTCCTCGTCCTTCTCGCCAGCTGTGATTTTGGGCAGCTCCATGGTAAGAAATGTGACCGTTTCTGGTGCAAAAGCAATGTCCTATCCCGGAGCTCGAGTAAATGACATTACTAAGCTGCTCCAGAATGTACTACGTCAGGACATGGAAATCGATTCTATCGTAGTCCATGTGGGTTTTAATGACATTATGAAGGGCAGCTCTGAACAGTTGAAACTGGATTTTAAAGAGCTGATTGACTCTCTGCAAGACACTAACAAAAGAAACATAATATCTGGCCCTGTGCCCTCTCTGAATCGTGGCATTGAACGCTTTAGCAGGATTCTTGCTCTTCACAACAGGCTACGTAATTATTGCAGCTCAATGGGTGTTTTATAAGGAGGATGGGATCCACCCAAATCATTTGGGTTCCTGGATCCTTTCACAGCATTATAAGGCTGCGTTGAGACAATGACTTAGCAATGACCCAAGCCCAGCTCAGCTAATCCCTACCATTGTGACATAGAGTTGTCAAAATGCTTCAGCAAATGTACAGTGAGGGAAAAAAGTATTTGATCTCCTGCTGATTTTGTACGCTTGCCCACTGACAAATAAATTATCAGTCTATAATATTAATGGTTGGTTTAATTGAACAGTGAGAGACAGAATAACAAAATAATCCAGAAAAACGCATGTCAGAAATGTTATAAATTGATTTGCATTTTAATGAGGGAAAGAAGTATTTGACCCCTTCTCAATCAGAAATATTTCTGGCTCCCAGGTGTCTTTTATACAGGTAACGAGCTGAGATTAGGAGCACACTCTTAAAGGGAGTGCTCCTAATCTCAGCTTGTTACCTGTATAAAAGACACCTGTCCACAGAAGCAATCAATCAATCAGATTCCAAACTCTCCAACATGGCCAAGACCAAAGAGCTCTCCAAGGATGTCAGGGACAAGATTGTAGACCTTATAGAGAAGGACATTCAACAAGCACAGCACTTACACAAATGACTGATGATTGGCTGAGAGAAATGTATGATAAAAAGATTGTGGGGGCTGTTTTGTTAGACTTCAGTGTGGCTTTTGACATTATCGATCATAGTCTGCTGCTGGAAAAACATAGGTGTTATGCCTTTACACCCCCTGCTATATTGTGGATAAAGAGTTATTTGTCTAACAGAACACAGAGGGTGTTCTTTAATGGAAGCCTCTCCAACATAATCCAGGTAGAATCAGGAATTCCACAGGGCAGCTGTCTAGGCCCCTTACTTTTTTCCATCTTAACTAACGACATGCCACTGACTTTGAGTAAAGCCAGTGTGTCTATGTATGCGGATGACTCAACACTATACACATCAGCTACTACAGCAACTGAAATAACTGCAACACTTAACAAAGAGTTGCAGTTAGTTTCGGAGTGGGTGGCAAGGAATAAGTTAGTCCTAAATATTTCCAAAACTAAAAGCATTGTATTTGGGCCAAATCATTCACTAAACCCTAAACCTCAACTACATCTCGTAATGAATAATGTGGAAATTGAGCAAGTTGAGGTGACTAAACTGCTTGGAGTAACCCTGGATAGTAAACTGTCATGTTCAAATCATATTGATACAACAGTAGCTAAGATGGGGAGGAGTATGTCCATAATAAAGTGCTGCTCTGCCATTAAACCCCTACAACTCATCCAGAATGCCGCAGCCCATCTGGTGTTCAACCTTCCCAAGTTCTCTCACGTCACACCGCTCCTCCGCACACTCCACTGGCTTCCAGTTGAAGCTCGCATCTGTTACAAGACCATGGTGCTTGCCTATGGAGCTGTAAGGGGAACGGCACCTCCGTACCTTCAGGCTCTGATCAGTCCCTACACCCAAACGAGGGCATTGCGTTCATCCACCTCTGGCCTGCTGGCTCCCCTTCCTCTGCGGAAGCATAGTTCCCGCTCAGCCCAGTCGAAACTGTTCGCTGCTCTGGCACCCCAATGGTGGAACAAGCTCCCTCACGACGCCAGGACAGCGGAGTCACTCACCACCTTCCGGAGACATTTGAAACCCCACCTCTTTAAGGAATACCTGGGATAGGATAAAGTAATCCTTCTACCCCCCCCCCCCCCCAAAAAAAAATATTTAAAAAAAGGGTGAACGCACCAAGTTGTAAGTCGCTCTGGATAAGAGCGTCTGCTAAATGACGTAAATGTAAATGTAAATGTTAACAGCACTATCAAAAAGGCAGGTCCTACAGGCCCTAGTTTTGTCGCACCTAGACTACTGTTCAGTAGTGTGGTCAGGTGCCACAAAGAGGGACTTGGGAAAATTGCAGTTGGCTCAGAACAGGGCAGAACGGCTGGCCCTTAAAAGTACACGGAGAGCTAACATTAATGACATGCATGTCAGTCTCTCCTGGCTCAGAGTGGAAGAGAGATTGACTTCATCACTGCTTGTTTTTGTAAGAAGTGTTGACATGCTGAATGCACCGAGCTGTCTGTTTGGAATACTAGCACCCAGCTCAGACACCCATGCATACCCCACAAGACATGCCACCAGAGGTCTCTTCACAATCCCCAAGTCCAGAACAGACTATGGGAGGCGCACAGTACTACATAGAGCCATGACTACATGGAACTCTATTCCACATCAAGTAACTGATGCAAGCTGTAGAATCAGATTTAAAAAACAGTTAAAAATACACCTTGTGGAACAACGGGGACTGTGAAGAGACACACACAAAGGTATAGACACATGCATACGCACACATTGTGATATTGTTGTATGGTGGTATTAAACATTTTGTATTGTAGATATGTAGTGGTGTAATAATGTTATATGATGTACTGTTTTATATTTTGTTTTATATGTAATGTAAGTGTGTAAATATGTTTGGACCCCAAGAAGAGTAGCTGCTGTCTTGGCAGCAGCTAATGGGGGGGATTCCTAATAAATACAAATACAGGGTCAGTTGCTATATCCAGGGTTAGTAGCTATATACGGTTCCAGGGTCAGTAGCTATATACGGTTCCAGGGTCAGTAGCTATATACAGGGACTGTTCCAGGGTCAGTAGCTATATACAGGGTCAGTTCCAGGGTCAGTAGCTATATACAGGGTCAGTTCCAGGGTCAGTAGCTATATACAGGGTCAGTTCCAGGGTCAGTAGCTATATACAGGGACTGTTCCAGGGTCAGTAGCTATATACAGGGACTGTTCCAGGGTCAGTTTAAATACCATATTAACAATGTGCAGGGATACTGGAGTGATAGAGGTAGATATGTTTAGGGGTAAGGTGACTAGGCAACAGGATATATGATAAACAGAGTAGCAGCAGTGTCATTGTGAGTCAGTGTGTAGAGTCCTTTGAGTGTACATGGAGTCAGTTAAAAAAATAAAATAAAAGGGTCAATGCAGGTTAACTCAGATAGCCCTGTAGCCCTAGTTAGCTATTTAGTTAGCTATTTAGTTAGCTATTTATCAGTCTGATGGCTTGGGGATAGAAGCTGTTCAGGAGCCTGTTGGTGTCAGACTTGATGCTCCGTACCGCTTGCAGTGCGGAAGCAGAGAGAACAGTCTATGGCTTGAGTGGCTGGAGTCTCCATAAAAATGTTCCGGGCCTTCTTTTCACACCACCTGATATGGAGTTCCTGGATGGCAGGGAGCTCGACCCCAGTGATGTACCGGGCTGTCCGCACCACTCTCTGTAGCACCATGCGATCGAGGGCAGTGAAGTTGCCATACCAGGCGGTTGCCGTGCCAGGCGGTTGCCGTGCCAGGCGGTTGCCATGCCAGGCGGTTGCCATGCCAGGCGGTTGCCATACCAGGCGGTTGCCATACCAGGCGGTGATGCAGCCAGTCAGGATGCTCTTAATGGTGCAGCTGTATAACTTCTTGAGGATTTGAGGGCCCATGATAAATCTTTCCTGAGGGTGAAGAGGCGCTGTCCCACCTTCTTCACAACCGTGTGCTTGCGTGTGGACCATTTTAAGTCTTTAGTGATGTGGACTGAGGAACTTGAAGCTCTCAACCCGCTCCACCACAGCCCTGTCGATGTGGATGGGGGCGTGCTCGACCCCCCCCCCCCCCCCCCATTTCCTGTAGTCCACAATCAGCTCCTTGGTCTAACTGACGTTGAGGGAGAGGTTGTTGCTCGACAGGGCTGTAGTCTATGAACAGCATTCTCACACAGGTATTCCTCTTATCTAGGTGGGTGAGGGCAGTGTGGAGAGCAATTGAGATTGCATCGTCTATGGATCTGTTGGGACGGTATTCAAATTGGAGTGGGTCTATGGTGTTTGTGATGATGGAGTTGATGTGTGCCATAACCAGCTTTTCAAAGCACTTCATGATTACAGAGGTTGAGTGCTACAGGACGATAGCCATTGTTGAAACCTTAAGAGTTGTTGGGAACAGGAAAGATGGTGGTCATCTTGAAATGCGGGGATAACAGACTGGGACAAGGAGAGGTTGGAAATGACCGTGAATATGCCTGCCAGCTGTTCTGCGTACGCTCTGAGAACGCAGCCTAGAATACCGCCCTGCCCCGCGGACTTGCGAGTGTTGACCTGATTAAAAACCTTACACACGTCGGCCTCAGAGAGCGAGTCTCGGTCGGCAAGGGCCCTCGTGTGTCTATCTGTCAATAGTTTGGCAACTTAGATACAAAAACATCTCCCATCCCAACGTACAGCAGAAACCCCAGCCACCCTTTGGTCTCCTAGGCTGTGTTCCAAACAGCACTCTATGTAGTGCACTACTTTAGACCACATAGCACTCTATTCCCTATGTAGTGCACTACAGCACTCTATTCCCTATGTATTGCACTACTTTAGACCACATAGCACTCTATTCCCTATGTAGTGCACTACTTTAGACCACATTACACTCTATTCCCTATGTAGTGCACTACTTTAGACCACATAGCACTCTATTCCCTATGCAGTGCACTACCTATAGAGCTCTAGTCAAAAGTAATGCACTACATAGGGAATAGGGTGCCACTTGGGACACTTGGTTGGAGGGAGGAGGTGATGGCTATTAGAGGCTACAGACGGGCTGGTCATACGTTGTTGCTATCATACATGTTGGTCTTCTCACTGCAGTGTTTCGCAACTCCGGTGGCTCAGGAAATGAACAGGAAATGAACAGGAAATGAACAGGAAATGACAGCTGATGTTCTGGTCAGAGGTGATAGGATGAACACCCACTGCTGTTGTCCTTTAAAGATCCAATGGAGGCATTTTTTTTATGTCAATATCAAATCATTTCCGGGTAACAATTAAATACCTTACTGTGATTGTTTTCAATTAAAATGGTCAAAAATAAACAAACATAGCTTTTTAGCAAAGATATGAAAACCGAAAAAAAGGCTGTTATTGGTAGAGAGGTTTATTTTGAACATTATTTTTAATTTGTCTACTAACTAATTTCCCAAACCTGATGTCACCATGTAGTCCAAAACTCCAACCCACTAATACAGGGTGAAATTTCAGGCTTTTCAAACAGCTATTACACTACAATGACATTATAAACATTTCACAGTATTATTCCAACCTATATGAACAAAAATATAAACGCAACATGTAAAGTGTTGGTGCCATGTTTCATGAGCTGAAATAAAAGATCCCAGACATTTTCCATGCGCACAAAAAGCTTATTTATCTCAAATTTTGTGCACAAATTTGTTTACATCCCTGTTAAATCAAATCACATTTTATTGGTCACATAGACGTGTTTAGCAGAAGTTATTGCGGGTGTAGCGAAATGCTTGTGCTTCTAGTTCCGACAGTGCAGTAGTATCTAACAAGTAATATCTAACAATTTCACAACATATACCCAATGATGTCAGAGCGGCATGGACTAAGGTACAGTAGAATAGTATAGAATACAGTATATACATATGAGATGAGTAATGCAAGATATGTAAACATTATTAAAGTGACTAGTGTTCCATTTCTTAAAGTGGCCAGTGATTTCAATAGGCAGCAGCAGCCTCTAATGTGCTAGTGATGGCTATTTAACAGTCTGATGGCCTTGAGATAGAAGCTGTTTTTCAGTCTCTCGGTCCCAGCTTTGATGTACCTGTGCTGACCTCGCCTTCTGGATGATAGCGGGGTGAACAGGCAGTGGCTCGGGTGGTTGATGTCCTTGATGATCTTTTTGGCCTTCCTGTGACATCGGGTGCTGTAGGTGTCCTGGAGGGCGGGTAGTTTGCCCCTGGTAATGAGTTGGGCAGACGGCACCACCCTCTGGAGAGCCTTGCGGTTGCAGGCGGTGCAGTTGCCGTACCAGGCGGTGATACAGCCCGACAGGATGCTCTCAATTGTGCATCTGTAAAGGTGTGTGAGGGTTTTAGGTGCCAAGCCAAATTTCTTCAGCCTCCTGAGGTTGAAGAGGCTCTGTTGCGCCTTCTTCACCACACTGTCTGTGTGGGTGGACCATTTCAGTTTGTCAGTGATGTGTACGCCAAGGAACTTGAAGCTTTCCACCTTCTCCACTGCGGTCCCGTCGATGTGGATAGGGGGGTGCACCCTCTGCTGTTTCCTGAAGTCCACGATCATCTCCTTAGTTTTGTTAATGTTGAGTGAGAGGTTATTTTCCTGGCACCACACTCCCAGAGCCCACACCTCCTCCCTGTAGGCGGTCTCGTTATTGTTGGTAATCAAGCCTACTACTGTTGTGTCATCTGCAAACTTGATGATTGAGTTGGAGGAGTGCTTGGGGAGTGCAGGGAGTACAGGAGGGGGCTGAGCACGCACCCTTGTGGGGCCCCAGTGTTGAGGATCAGCAAAGTGGATGTGTTGTTTCCTACCTTCACCACCTGGGGGCGGCCCGTCAGGAAGTCCAGGACCCAGTTGCACAGGGCGTGGTTCAGACCCAGGGTCCCGGGCTTAATGATGAGCTTGGAGGGTACTTTGGTGTTGAATGCTGAGCTATAGTCAATGAACAGCATTCTTACATAGGTTAGTGAGCATTTCTCCTTTGCCAAGATAATCCATCCACCTGACAGGTGTGGCATATCAAGAAGCTGATTAAACAGCGTGATCATTACACAGGTGCACCTTGTGCTGGGGACAATAAAAGGCCACTCTAAAATGTGCAGTTTTGTCACACAACACAATGC
This sequence comes from Coregonus lavaretus, assembly GCF_964263955.1. Lineage (NCBI taxonomy): Eukaryota > Metazoa > Chordata > Actinopteri > Salmoniformes > Salmonidae > Coregonus > Coregonus lavaretus. Next base: position 42,809 of record NW_028157904.1, on the reverse strand, counting down.
CACAGATGTCTCCAAGTTTTGAGGGCGCGTGCAATTGGCATGCTGACTGCAGGAATGTCCATCAGAGCTTTTGCCAGAAAGGTGAATGTTCATATCTCTACCATAAGCTGCCTCCAACGTTGTTTTAGAGAATTTGGCAGTACCTCCAACCAGGCTCACAACTGCAGACCATGTGTAACCATGCCAGCCCAGGACCTCCACATCCGGCTTCTTCACCTGCGGGATCGTCTGAGACCAGCCACCCCGACAGCTGATGAAACTGAGGTATATTTCTGTCTGTAATAAAGCCCTTTATGGTGAAAACCCCATTCTGATTGGCTGGGCCTGGCTCCACAGTGGGTGTGCCCCTGCCCAGTCATGTGAAATCCATAGATTAGGGCCTAATGAATTTATTTATATTGACTGATTTCCTTATATGAACTGTAACTCAGTAAAATTGTTGTTGCGTTTATATTTTTGTTCAGTATATATAAAACACAGGAAAATCACGTTTTTGACTGCACTGGGCCTTTAAGACAGTGTTTTTCAACTCGTTTTTTCGAGTACCTCCAACAATACGAATTCTTATTGTAGCCCGGGACAAACATACCTGGGGTGTATTCAGAAGTTGGATTTAAATGCAAAATGTTTAGTCTGTTGCCAAACGTGTAGTTTGTTGCAAAACGCTTTGCAACAGAAACAGTTAACTCCAAATGGAAAACGGTTTGCATCGAAAGCAAGAGTTTCTATTGGACGAATTCAGGTAGGTCCCTCCCCATTTCGTTCCATTTGCTGCTTCCTAGAGTAAACGGTTTCTGTTGCACAACATTTTTGCAACAGAGAAAACATTTTGCAACATCTGCAACTAATGTATACACTCCTGATTCAACTGGCTAGATGATTAGTGGACTAATTGACTCAGGTTTTCTTGTGAGGACTGGAACTAAGAAACGCTGCTGTAAACCATGTCCTCGACTAGCCAGTGCCGGTGCCCCTGCACATCGACTCTGCACCGGTACCCCCCTGTATATAGCCTCCCTACTGTTATTTTATTTTACTGCTGCTCTTTAGTTATTTGCTTTCATTTTTTTTTTACTTAACATCTTTTCTATTTTCTATGTTTAAAATGCATTGTTGGTTAAGGGCTTGTAAGTAAGCATTTCACTGTAAGGTCTACACCTGTTGTATTCGGCGCATGTGGCAAATTAAATTTGATTTGATTTGTCCAGAACAGATCATTGTGGACAGACAGGTATGGTCAGCCAGGAATCCTTTGAAGTGAGTCCCAGATACAGCCACATCAGTGGTGGCTGGTGGCACTTTTAATCGGAGAACGGGCTCATAGTAATGGAACAGTATAAAACACATAATGAGTTGGATACCATTCCATTGATTCCATTCCAGTCATTCTATGAGCCTGTCCACCTTATCATTAGGTAGGGTGCCTTCGTAAAGTATTCAGACCCCTTCACTTTTTCCAGATTTTGTTAGGTTACAGCCTTATTCTAAAATTGATTACATCGTTTTTTCCCCTCATAAATCTACACACAATACCCCATAATGACAAAGCAAAAACAGGTTTTTAGACATTTTTCCTAATGTATTAAAAATAAAAATAAACGGAAATATCACATTTACATAAGTATTCAAACCCTTTTCTCAGTACTTTGTTGAAGCACCTTTGGCAGCGATTACAGCCTCAAGTCTTTATTTTTTATTTTTTTTGACTATAGCTTTTTATTTATTTTTTGGGTATGACCCTACAAGCTTGGCACACCTGTATTTGGGGAGTTTCTCCCATTCTCCTCTGCAGATTCTCTCAAGCTCTGTCAGGTTAGATGGGGAGCGTTGCTGCATAGCTATTTCCAGGTCTCTCCAGCGATGTTCGATCACGTCCGGGCTCTGGTTGGGCCACTCAAGGACATTCACAGACTTGTCCCGAAGCCACTCCTGCGTTGTCTTGGCTGTGTGCTTAGGGTCGTTGTCCTGTTGGAAGGTGATCCTTCGCCCCAGTCTGAGGTCCTGAGTGCTCTGGAGCAGGTTTTTTATCAAGGATCTCTCTGTACTTTGCTCCGTTCATCTTTGCCTTGATCCTGACTAGTCTCCCAGTCCCTCCCGCTGAAAAACATCCCCACAGCATGATTCTGCCTCAACCATGTTTCACCGTAGGGATGGTGCCAGGTTTCCTCAAGAAATGACGCTTGGCATTCAGGCCAAAGAGTTCAATCTTGGTTTCATCAGACCAGAGAATCTTGTTTCTCATGGTCTGAGAGTCTTTAGGTGCCTTTTGGCAAACTCCAAGCGGGCTGTCATGTGCCTTTTACTGAGGAGTGGCTTCCGTCTGGCCACTCTACCACAAAGGCCTGATTGGTGGAGTGCTACAGAGACGGTTGTCCTTCTGGAAGGTTCTCCCATCTCCACAGAGGAACTCTAGAGCTCTGTCAGAGTGACCATCGGGTTCTTGGTCACCTCCCTGACCAAGGCCCTTCTACGGACAATTCCTTCGACCTAATGGCTTGTTTTTTGCTCTGACATGCACTGTCAACTGTGGGACCTTGTATAGACAGGTGTGTGCCTTTCCAAATCATGTCCAATCAATTGAATTTACCACAGGTGGACTCCAATCAACTTGTAGAAACATCTCAAGGACGATCAATGGAAACAGGATGCACCTGAGCTCAATTTCGAGTCTCATAGCAAAGGGTCTGAATACTTGTGTAAATAAGGTATTTCTGTTTTAAAATGTTTATAAATTTGTAAAAGTTTGTAAAAACCTGTTTTCGCTTTGTCATTGTGTGTAGATTGATGAGGATTTCTTAAAAAAAAAATCCATTTTAGAATAAGGGTCTGAATACTTTCCGAAGGCACTGTGGAAACAGTACCTTAAACCCATATTTTTACAATTCGTTACCTTCTTCTTTGTATAGGTATGTAAAAGGGGTAGCGGGTCAAATACGTGGTACATTTTGACCCAGCTCAAGACCTAGTATCAAACTGGAATGGAGGTGTGTTCTTTTCCAGGTAAATTCATTAACACGTCTATTGTTTAACACCTCCCTAACTTGAAACAGTCCCTGTTTAAATGAATTGGGGTCATACAGAAAATGGCTTCTTTTTTTTAAAGGTAAAATCCTGTGTATTTTGTCTGAAAACAGTACAAACAAGTTAGCAGTCCAGAGGACAGACAGACAGGTCAGAGGTCGGAGGTCAGCGAGCAAGAGTTCCATCTGGGCCTCAGGGCTGCTCTCTCAATGGGGGGGAGGGAAGGAGGAAGGGAGGGAGGGAGGGAAGGAGGAAGTGACTTCATAGTCATGGTTGTTCTTCCCCTTCTACCATCCCTCTATCTCTCTCCTCCTCCTTTCTCGCCCTCCCTCCTCTCCATTTCTCTCGTTCCCTCTCTCTCCCCAGATCTTGGTCCCTCTGCTGTGGACAGCTAGGCGAAGCCGGTGAGAGGTTGAGGGGTCAGAGTTGAGAGTTCAGGGGTCTTGTGAATGGTGAACAGAGTCTCCTGGGGTTGCACTCGACGCCAGAACCTCACCTTCAGCTGCTTTCTAGGTAGAGAGAGAGACAGAGAGCGAGAGAGAGAGAGAGAGAGAGAGAGAGAGGTAGAGAGAGAGAGAGAGAGAGAGAGAGAGAGAGGTAGAGAGAGAGAGAGAGAGAGAGAGAGAGAGAGAGACAGAGAGAGAGAGAGAGAGAGAGAGAGATGAGTATAGAGCTAGTAGAGTTTGTCTTGACCAATATTGACCAAGTCAAAACACGTCTTACACTAGAACTCTTGAACTAACATTTTGGTAGGTAGGGCTATAACTCTAGGTAGACAGGATAATGTTCCGGGTGGCGACTAAAGATCCTTGACTGTGTCCCTAATGCGTCACTATGGGCCCTGGTGTGTGGGTGGGTGGGGGGGTTTACTTCTTGGCCAGTTCTTTAGATATCTGTTCCAGTGTGCGTCCCTGTGTCTCTGGGATGAGGAGGAGGACGAAGACCAGCAGGATGAAGCTCATGGTGGCGTACAGGAACATCACGTTGGGAACACCAATCCTCTCTGCCAGGGGGGACAATAATAAATGTTACACCCCTTGTCATCCTCTCTACAGGGGGGAAGTAACAGACACTACACACCTCCACATCTTTTCTGCAGGGGGACAATAATATATGTTACACATACACTACCGTTCAAAAGTTTGGGGTCACTTAGAAATGTCCTTGTTTTCGAAAGAAAAGCAATTTTTTTTGTCCATTAAAATAACATAAAATTGATCAGAAATACAGTGTAGACATTGTTAATGTTGTAAATGGCTATTGTAGCTGGAAACGGCTGATTTTTAATGGAATATCTACATAGGCGTACAGAGGCCCATTATCAGCAACCATCAGTCCTGTGTTCCAATGGCACGTTGTGTTTGCTAATCCAAGTTTATCATTTTAAAAGGCTAATTGATCATTAGAAAACCCTTTTGCAATGTCAACAGTGAAGAGGTGACTACAGGATGCTGACCTTCTAGGCAGAGTTGCAAAGAAAAAGCCATATCTCAGACTGCCCATCTTAATATTTTATTTTTATTGGCCAGTCTGTGATATGGCTTTTTTCTTTGCAACTCTGCCTAGAAGGTCAGCATCCCGGAGTCGCCTCTTCACTGTTGACGTTGAGGCTGGTGTTTTGCGGGTACTATTTAATGAAGCTGCCAGTTGAGGAGCTCGAGCTGCCCCGGTCAACTGTAAGTGCTGTTATTGTGAAGTGGAAACATCTAGAAGCAACAACGGCTCAACCGCGAAGTGGTAGGCCACACGAGCTCACAAAACGGGACCGGCGAGTGCTGAAGCGCGTAGCACGTCAAAATCGTCTGTCCTTCAGAAACCATTTCTGTATGGACCTCGCTTTGTGCACCGGGGCATTGTCATGCTGAAACAGGGAAGGGCCTTCCCCAAACCGTTGCCACAAAGTTGGAAGCACAGAATAGTCTAGAATTTCATTGTATGCTGTAGCGTTAAGATTTCCCTTCACTGGAACTAAGGGGCCTAGGCCTGAACCATGAAAAACAGCCCCAGACCATTATTCCTCCTCCACCAAACTTTACAGTTGGCACTATGCATTGGGGCAGGTAGAGTTCTCCTGGCATCCGCCAATCCCAGATTTGCCCTTCGGACTGCCAGATGGTGAAGCGTGATTCATCACTCCACAGAATGCGTTTCCACTGCTCCAGAGTCCAATGGCGGCGAGCTTTACACCACTCCAGCCGACGCTTGGCATTGCGCATGGTGATCTTAGGCTTGTGTGCGGCTGCTCGGCCATGGAAACCCATTTCATGAAGCTCCCGACGAACAGTACTTGTGCTGAAGTTGCTTCCAGAGGCAGTTTGGAACGCGGTAGTGAGTGTTGCAACTGAGGAAAGACTATTTTTACGCACTACGCGCTTCAGCACTCCGGCGGTCCCGTTCTGTGAGCTTGTGTGGCCGACCACTTTGCGGCTGAGCCGTTGTTGCTCCTATATGTTTCCGCTTCACAATAACAGCACTTACAGTTGACCGGGGCAGCTCTAGCAGGGCAGAAATTTGACGAACTGACCTGTTGGAAAGGTGGCATCCTATGATGGAGCCACGCTGAAAGTTACTGAGCTCTTCAGTAACGCCATTCTTCTGCCAATGTTTGTCTATGGAGATTGCATGGCTGTGTGCTCGATTTTATACACCTATCAGCAGCGGTTGTGTCTGTAATAGCCGAATCCACTAATTTGAAGGGTTGTCTACATACTTTTGTGTATATAGTTGAAGCCAAATACATTTAAACTCAAGTTTTTCACAATTCCTGACATTTAATCCTAGTAAAAATTCCCTGTCTTAGGTCAGTTAGGATCACCACTTTATTTTAAGAATGTGAAATGTCAGAATAATAGTAGAGAGAATGATTTATTTCAGCTTTTATTTATTTCATCACATTCCCAGTGGGTCAGAAGTTTACATACACTCAATTAGTATTTGGTAGCATTGCCTATAAATTGTTTAACTTGGGTCAAACGTTTCGGGTAGCCTTCCACAAGCTTCCCACAAGAAATTGGGTGAATTTTGGCCCATTCCTCCTGACAGAACTGGTGTAACTGAGTCAGGTTTGTAGGCCTCCTTGCTCGCACACGCTTTTTCAGTTCTGCCCACAAATGTTCTATAGGATTGAGGTCAGGGCTTTGTGATGGCAACTCCAATACCTTGACTTTGTTGTCCTTAAGCCATTTTGCCACAACTTTGGATGTATGCTTGGGGTCATTGTCCATTTGGAAGACCGATTTGCGACCAAGCTTTAACTTCCTGACTGGTGTCTTGAGATGTTGCTTCAATATATCCACATAATTTTCCTTCCTCATGATGCCATTTATTTTGTGAAGTGCACCAGTCCCTCCTGCAGCAAAGCACCCCCACAGCATGATGCTGCCACCCCCGTGCTTCACAGTTGGGATGGTGTTCTTCGGCTTGCAAGCCTTCCCCTTTTTCCTCCAAACATAACGATGGTCATTATGGCCAAACAGTTCTATTTTTGTTTCATCAGACCAGAGGACATTTCTCCAAAAAGTACGATCTTTGTCCCCATGTGCAGTTGCAAACCGTAGTCTGGCTTTTTTATGGTGGTTTTGGATCATTGGCTTCAACCATGCTGAGCGGTCTTTCAGGTTATGTCGATATAGGACTCGTTTTACTGTGGATATAGATACTTTTGTACCTGTTTCCTCCAGCATCTTCACAAGGTCCTTTGCTGTTGTTCTGGGATTGATTTGCACTTTTCGCACCAAAGTACGTTCATCTCTAGGAGACAGAACACGTCTCCTTCCTGAGCGGTATGACGGCTGCGTGGTCCCATGGTGTTTATACTTGCGTACTATTATTTGTACAGATGAACGTGGTACCTTCATGCGTTTGGAAATTGCTCCCAAGGATGAACCAGACTTGTGGAGGTCTACAATTCTTTTTCTGAGGTCTTGGCTGATTTCTTTTGATTTTCCCATGATGTCAAGCAAAGAGGCACTGAGTTTAAGGTAGGCCTTGAAATACATCCACAGGTACACCTCCAACTGACTCAAATGATGTCAATTAGCCTATCAGAAGCTTCTAAAGCCATGACATCATTTTCTGTAATTTTCCAAACTTTTTAAAGGCACAGTCAACTTAGTGTATGGAAACTTTTGACCCACTGGAATTGTGATACAGTGAATTATAAGTGAAATAATCTGTCTATAAACAATTGTTGGAAAAATTACTTGTGTCATGCTCAAAGTAGATGTCCTAACCGAATTGCCAAAACTATAGTTTGTTAACAAGACATTTGTGGAGTGGTTGAAAAACTAGTTTTAATGACTCCAACCTAACTGTATGTAAACTTTGACTTCAACTGTATCTTTTTTTTTTTTTTTTATGTTTCTCTAAGTAAGGTTTGTTGTACAATTAAAGATCAATACACTGCATTTCAAACAGTTTAGCAATAATCTAATGAATTCAGGGCTTGTGAAATTATACCTAGGCTAAATATAAGCCTTCCACAATTATAAAACCCACTAATAATTTTATTATTTTATCAAAATAGTTTAACCTGCTTTTTTGCAATAATCACTGATCTGGCTTTCAAGTCTGTCTATAATGCCTGTTTGGTTACAAATGTAACCAGAACCATTCTTGTCACGACTTCCTCCGAAGCTGCCACCTCTCCTTGTTCGGGCAGGCTTCGGCGTTCGTCGTCACCGGCCTTCTAGCCACTGCCGCTCCTCATCTCATCATTCCATTGGTTTTGTCTTGTTTATTACACACACCTGGTTCATATCCCCTCATCAGTTCCTGTGTTCCCTCTGCCCCCCCTTGTCTTTGTGTGTGTGATTGTTTCCATGTGGAGGTGTCGATAGCTCGGTGTAGCGTTGTGTACGATATCGCTGGGATATTCACCCGTGTGTTTTGTTTTCCCCAATGCGCCGTTAAGTCACACTGTAGTTGTTTTACGCATTGCTGCGAACCGCTGTATCGGCCGAATAAACCATTATTCTGTGATTTACACCCCCTGCGCCTGACCAAATCACCCGCTACAATTCTATTAACCAGAACCATAATAATGATTAACCAGAACCATGCATAATGCACATTCACTAATAATGACTACCTTACTGTATCAGGCAAAATTACCACAGGTCTCATAAACAATATCTCAAGCACAAGCCCAGGTGCTAGTGAGTAGCCAGCTAACCTTTTATATTTCAAGTTTAGCCAACTTGGATCTATTCGCTAGCTAACAAGGCAGAACAGTTGAATTGTTATGAACACACCCTTCTGTCCGTCGCTAACTGTTTGAACAGCGTGCTAGCCTGTCCACTTTGTTCAGATGTTGAAATCAAGTGGCCGTACTTATTTCTCAGAATGAGAACGAGTTGCCAGTTCCTTATATAAATTGTGTTTTATGCTTATTGGCCATTTACAAAACACAGACTAGACAGCTGGTATAACCGTCTGTGGCTAAAATGCTGCTAGCGGTACCTGGGTACAAACGGAGCATTCATTTTCCAGAATCAATGTTCATTGAAACTCCCGTTTTAGTAGCGTCTACTCTGCGTGCAACTTGTTGAGACATAAAAAGGGAAAGAAAGGTTAACTTCTCCTCTATTACAGTAAGATCATGTATTACTCAATGTGCTTCCCTGTGACTGATTATGGCGGACCAAACCTCAGCTGTACTGTACCTGTGGCAGAGAGGAAGCTCATGGACACGAGGACCAAACCTCAGCTGTACTGTACCTGTGGCAGAGAGGAAGCTCATGGACATGAGGAGGTTGGTGGCCCAGTTTACAGCAGACACCACAGACACAGCTTTACCTCTGATCCCTGTAGGGAAGATCTCACTCAGGACCACATACACCACTGGAACACACACACACACACACACACACACACACACGCACGCGCACACACACACACACACACACTAGTAAGAACAATGCATTAGAAACATCACCAAGGGAATGTGACACATACAGTTATGAAAGAAGGTCTTATAACAGGTCTTATAGCAGGCCTTATAGCAGGCCTTATAACAGGCCTTATAACAGGTCTTATAACAGGTCTTATAACAGGTCTTATAACAGGCCCTACACAATCAACAGTCAATCAGGAACACATTAACCCTACAGCATTTCAACATAGAGTCATAAAGTTGGAGCTATTCTGTAGCCTCACTCTCCACCTCTCCCTCACTCCCCCCATCCCTCCCTCACTCTCTCCACCTCTCCCTCACTCTCCACCTCTCCCTCACTCCCCCCATCCCTCCCTCACTCTCTCCACCTCTCCCTCACTCTCCACCTCTCCCTCACTCTCTCCACCTCTCCCTCACTCTCCACCTCTCCCCCATCCCTCCCTCACTCTCTCCACCTCTCCCTCACTCTCCACCTCTCCCTCACTCCCCCCATCCCTCCCTCACTCTCTCCACCTCTCCCTCACTCTCTCCACTTCTCCCTCACTCTCCACCTCTCCCTCACTCTCTCCACCTCTCCCTCACTCCCCCCATCTCTCCCTATTCCCTCACTCTCTCCATCTCTCCCTCACTCTCGCCATCTCTCCCTTCTCCCTCACTCTTTCCATCTCTCCCTCACTCTCTCCACCTCTCCCTACTCCCTCACTCTCTCCATCTCTCCCTCACTCTCGCCATCTCTCCCTCACTCTCTCCAATACTCTCTCACTTTCTCCACCTCTCCCTCACTCTCTCCAATACTCCCTCACTCTCTCCATCTCTCCCTCACTCTTTCCAATATTCCCTCACTCTCTCCATCTCTCCCTCACTCTCTCCATCTCACCCTCACTCTTGCCATCTCTCCCTATTCCCTCACTCCCTCACTCTCTCCATCTCTCCCTCACTCTCTCCATCTCTCCCTCACTCCCCCATCTCTCCCTCACTCTCTCCACCTCTCCCTCACTCCCCCCATCTCTCCCTCACTCTCGTCATATCTCCCTCACTCTCTCCAATACTCTCTCACTTTCTCCATCTCTCCCTCACTCTCTCCAATACTCCCTCACTCTCTCCATCTCTCCCTCACTCTCTCCACCTCTCCCTCACTCTCCACCTCTCCCTCACTCTCCCCATCTCTCCCTACTCCCTCACTCTCTCCATCTCTCCCTCACTCTCCCCAATACTCTCTCACTTTCTCCACCTCTCCCTCACTCTCTCCATCTCTCCCTCACTCCCTCACTCTCTCCATCTCTCCCTCACTCTCTCCACCTCTCCCTCACTCTCCACCTCTCCCTCACTCCCCCCATCTCTCCCTATCCCTCCCTCACTCTCTCCACCTCTCCCTCACTCTCGCCATCTCTCTTGGTGTCATGTGAGGGATTGATGAGAGTGAGGCAGAGACCCAACAGCGTTGTGTGTGCTGCCGTGACACACTGTTCTCTCTCATATCCTGAGATCCCATGATGATGAGAATCTGCTTGGTGTGTGTAGGTGTGTGTGTCTGTGTGTTCTTACTTGGTCCGAGGCTGAAGGAGAAAGCAGCTACATACACCAGGAGGCTGACAAGTGAGATCCACTTCATGTGACCCCGACCCCTTACCCCTGACCCCATCCCAGCATCCTCTTTCTTAGTCCTCAGAGCCTCCGCAGGGTCACTGCCATTCCATTGGCTTTCACCGGGAGGTGGCGTGATTAATTTAAAAGAGCCATAGTCCAATCCGGAGGAAGGAGTGTTTAAGTTCTGCCCCTGGTAGGTGTGGTTTAGCCCCACAGGGCTCTGGCATAGGCTGGTGAGATGGGTGTGGCTCTGCAAGGTCACCACCCCCAGTGTCACCAGCGACATCCCCATGGCGACCGCACCGACACACAGGAAGCTCTTGGGCCCGACCCTGTCGACCAGTAGGACGGCGGGAACCGTCCCCACCACTTTCACCACGCCGAAGCCTGTGGAGGCCAGGTTGGCGGCGGCGTCGCTATGGAAACCCACGCTGCGGAGTAGCGGCGAGGCGTAGGAGAGGAGGTTGGGCTGACCCGTAGTCTGCTGGAGGAACACTAGAGCCACGCCCATTAGCAACCGCCAGCGCAGGTTAGCCTTGTCGCTGAACAGCTCCCGGAAACCATGCTCCGCCTCCTCCTTAAGCCCCGCCTGGATGTCCCGTAGCTCCTCCTCCACAGCCTCCCTGCTGGCCATGCCCCTCAGAAGGGCCAGCACCTCCTTGGCCCGTTCCGAGTCGCCCCTGGCAACTAGGAAGCGCGGGCTGGGTGGGAGGAGGAAGAGGGCAGCGGCCTGCAGAATGGCCGGCAGTAGGACAAGGCCGAAGGTATATCTCCACCCGTTAGGCAGAGCAGAGAACGTGTAGCTACACCCGAACCCTAGCAACACCCCGACAACCACCATCAGCTCGTACAGCGTCACTAACAACCCCCGGCGCTCCCGCGGCGCGATCTCCGCTATGTACATGCACGCCGCCGTTCCCGACAACGCTGTCCCCATGCCAACCACGGCGCGGCCGAGCGACAGCGTGGTGAGCGAGGCCGGGAGCAGTAGCAGCAAGGTGCCCCCGGCCACCAGGCCTCCGGACAGCAGCATGGCCCAGCGGCGTCCGTAGCGGTCCAGGCCCCAGCCTCCAGCCATGGAGATCACCAGACAGCCCAGCAGCAGAGACCCCACCAGGAGCTCCTGTTCCCGGCATGACAGAGAGAGGACACCCCTTAGCTGGAGCAGGACACCGGAGGTCAGGCCTAATTCATAACCCAACATCAGGCCACTGAGAGACGCAGCTACCGCTGCTAGGACGACCAGCCAGGAACAACCTGGAGGGAAGGGGGAGGGAGGATGGGGGGGAGGGGGGAGGGGGGGTGGGTAAGAAGAGGGGGGAGGTGGGATAGGTAAGAAGGGGAGGGAGGGGGAGGGAGGGAGGGAGGTAAGAAGGGGAGGGGGGGGAAGGGCGGGAAGGGGGGGGGGGGTAAGAAGAGGGGGGAGGGGGGATAGGTAAGAAGGGGAGTGGGGGAGGGGGGTTAGGTAAGAATATTTAATTAAAGAGCCAAAAACATTAAGACATTTTTTTCCTTCAGCAGTCATGTATTATTGGGGATAAACATTATGTTGTGTCTCAGAACATCAGGTCATTCATTTATATGGTTTATTTAGCCAGGAGAGTCCGCTGAGACAGGGGTTTTAGAAATTATCCTTGGGAACCACCATCCGTTCATGTGGTTTATTTAGCCAGGAGAGTCCGCTGGGACAGGGGTTTTCAAACTTTCATATAGTTATGCATGCAACAAGCTAGCTCAGGGCTACAACTGAGGAGAGGTCTGACACGTCTGGGGGTCCCCGAAAAGAGGTTTGACACGTCTGGGGTCCCCGAGAAGAGGTTTGACACATCTGGGGTCCCAGAGAAGAAGTTTGACACGTCTGGGGATCCCCGAGAAGAGGTTTGACACGTCTGGGGATCCCCGAGAAGAGGTTTGACACGTCTGGGGGTCCCAGAGAAGAGGTTTGACATGTCTGGGGTCCCAGAGAAGAGGTTTAACACGTCTGGGGTCCCTGAGGACAGGTTTGACACGTCTGGGGTCCCTGAGGACAGGTTTGACATGTCTGGGGTCCCTGAGGACAGGTTTGACACGTCTGGGGTCCCAGAGGAGAGGTTTGACACGTCTGGGAAAAAGGTTCTTCTGGTACATTCCTTCCCTCTTCATGTGTTAATTAATGTTAAAATTCCCCTCCCCAGATTCCTGGACTAAAGCCGTCTTACGGACACAGTAGGGGAAGGTTTAACTGGCCATAAGTACACACACACACACACACACACACACACACACACACACACACACACACACACACACACACACACACACACTAGAGGCGTTAACAGGCCATAGGTAAACACACAGACTAATACCACTGTTTCAAGACTTAGCAATTCAGCGCTTCCCGGAAGTGGAAAGTGCGTGTGTGTGTGTGTGTTTATGTGATAGCACTATCACCTGTGCCAGGGTGAGAGAAGGAACACCTGATAACACACTGACTGATTCACAACACAACCTCTGATATGGTCACACGCACACTGCCTCTGATTGGGAACCACCCTGGCCAACCACCCAGGGCAACCACTGCTGTTCATACCATAGAAACCACAGTGACTTTTGTGTATTTCTTTTGTCAATAAAAACTCATAAAGTTTAGCATGGTATTGTTATACAGGGCCTTCAGAAAGTATTCACTCCCCTTGACTTTTTCCACATTTAGTTAAATTAATAAGTGGGATTAAAATGGATTTAATTGTCTTTTTTTTTTGTTGGTCAACAATCTACACAAAATACTCTGTCATGTCAGTGGAAGAAAAATTCTAACATGAATAAAAGAAATATGAAATAAAAAAAGACGAATATATCTTGATTAGATAAGTATTCCCACCCGAGTCAATACATGTGTCACGGCCGTTGACTGAAGACACAGACCAAGGCGCAGCGTGATAAGCGTACATACCTTTATTTAACGTACTTAACGACAAAAACAACAAACAAACGATACGTGAAGTCCTGAGGTTATAACACAACAAACCTTTACGGATCAAGATCCCACAAAGACTAGTGCAAAACAGGCTGCCTAAGTATGGTCCCCAATCAGAGACAACGAGCTACAGCTGCCTCTGATTGGGAACCACCCTGGCCAACATAGATCTAACCGATCTAGAACAAAAACATAGAAAAACTAAACATAGCAAATCCACACCCTGGGTGTGACAACATGTTAGAAACACGCCAGGGCGTGACAACATGTTAGAAACACTTTTGGCAGCGATTACAGCTGTGAGTCTTTCTGGGCAAGTCTCTAAGAGCTTTCCACACCTGGATTGTACAATATTTTCTATTATAATATTTTTCAAATTCTTCAAGCTCTGTCAAGTTGATTGTTGATCGTTGCTTGACAGCAATTTTCAAGTCTTTCCATAGATTTTCAAGCAGATTTAAGTCAAAACTGTAACTCGGCCACTCAGGAACATTCACTGTCTTCTTGGTAAGAAACTCCAGTGTAGATTTGGCCTTGTGTTTTAGGTTATTGTCCTGCTGAAAGGTGAATTCATCTCCCAGTGTCTGGTGGAAAGCAGACTGAACCAGGTCCTCTAGAATTGCTGTGCTTAGCTCCATTCCATTTATTTGTATTACTTTTAGTGACTTGTTGCAAACAAACATATTTTCGAATATATTTATTCTGTACAGGCTTCCTTCTTTTCACTCTGTCAATTAGGTTAGTATTGTGGAGTAACTACAATGTTGTTGATCCATCCTCAGTGTTCTCCTATCACAGCCATTAAACTGTGTAACTGTTTTAAAGTCACCATTGGCCTCATGGTGAAATCCCTGAGTGGTTTCCTTCCCCTCCGGCAACTGAGTTAGGAAGGACGCCTGCATCTTTGTAGTGACTGGGTGTATTGATACACCATCCAAAGTGTAATTAATAATGTCACCATGTTCAAAGGGCTATTCAATGTCAGCTACCAATAGGTGCCCTTCTTTGTGAGGCCTTGGAAAACCTCCCTGGTCTTTGTGGTTGAATCTGTGTTTGTGGTTGAATCTGTGTTTGAAATTCAGCTCGACTGAGGGACCTTACAGATAATTGTATGTGTGGGGTACAGAGATGAGGTAGTCATTCAAAAATCACGTTAAACACTATTATTGACTCAAGACATTTCACCTTTTCATTTTTTATTAATGAATGACATTATGGGGTATTGTGTGTAGGACAGTGACACAAAATTCAGGCTGTAACACAACAAAATGTGAAAAAGGGGTGTGAATACTTTCTGAAGTCACTGTATGTATGTTTGTGTGTGTGTGTGTGTGTGTGTGAGGCTGTGAGCATGTTTGTATGTGTGTGTGTGTGTGTGTGTGAGGCTGTGAGCATGTTTGTATGTGTGTGTGTGTGTGTGTGTGTGTGTGTGAGGCTGTGAGCATGTTTGTATGTTTGTGTGTGTGTACGCACGCGTGTGCGACTCAGTACCTGTAGTGTTAGGTGGGGCTGCTTTCAGGGGGACATTATTTCCCAGAGCTCCGAGGTGGGATGGGTCAGAGGTCATGCTCTGTGTCTCTGTGGCGACGGGGGCGACGGGAGGGGACATCTCAGCTGGGGGATTCATCACCTCCTACTGACTCTGGGGAGGGGGGAAGGGGGAGAGGAGGACGAACATATAACATCATCATCATCAATAGACAGATTGTAAAGGACATCACGCTGCAGAACCCCTTCTCATACCGAGACTCAGGACCCGTCTCACAAACACACGTTACAACCCTCCTGAAGGGTTCCAACCCACTAAAAATGGCCTTCAATTACGCCAAGGTGTGACCCTTCAGGGCTGTCACAGATCTGCATCCTGCTACAGGCACAACGTTTGACATTTTGACACCATTATTCTGCTGTCAATCATGTTACAGAACTACAGGCAGAAGAAGACAATGATGAGCTTTAACTATATACAGTACCCTTCAGAAAGCATTCTACCCCTTGACTTATTCCACACTTTGTTGTGTTGCAGCCTGAATTCAAAATGGATTCTACACACAATTCCCCCTAATGACATTTTACATTTATATTTGAGTCATTTCGCAGACGCTCTTATCCAGAGCGATTTACAGGAGCAATTAGGGTTAAGTGCCTTGCTCAAGGGCACATCGACAGATTTTTCAGCTAGTCGGCTCGGGGATTAGAACCAGCGACCTTTACGGTTACTGGCACAACGCTCTTAAACCACTAAGCTACCTGCCGCCGTGACAAAGTGAAAACATGTTTTTAGAAACGTTAGCATATTTATTGAAAATTAAATACAGAAATATCTCATTGGCATAAGTAAATGAGGTGACATCGCCTCAAAACAAGACACGGTATCAAGAACAAGATCAAACGAGCTGAAACGAGCCACTTAGGATCTCACCACCTGGTAGTTTCTTGTCACGGCTGCTAGTGGTCTGGCCGTCCAGAACAACACACGGCCTTCTGCCCCGTTGAAGCGTTGTCAGCTAACCCGTCTATACGGAATACTTATATATAGGGAATAGGGTGCCATTTGGGACACTACTAGAGACAGAACTATACCTAACTATAACCATAACTACACCTACAGTTAAATCATTCCTGTGCGGTTATTATAGGTTACAGGATGGTTATTTGAGGCTGATTAGAGAAGGCCTTGTATCGCATTTCATTTTTTTCTAAATCTCATTTTTTGCATTTTGTCTGTGTACTGCATTTCTGATTTTTTTTAAACCGCAAATGTGTCCAACATCAAATAAAACTCACAGAAAATGTGTGACTAACAGGATTATAGGCCGACCGGTAATGCCGGTTATATTTACAGCCAGTAGCAGAGCTCTCCACAGAATAAAACCCGAATGGTCGTAGCTCCGACTGCAGGGTTTTTCCTCCAGTTGAAGTTTAGAGTTGTAATCTGTGAGTGTCAGTGAGTAGGCTGATATCCCCTTTCATGGGACTCAACATTTTACATTTACATCATTTAGCAGACGCTCTTATCCAGAGCGACTTAACAGTTAGTGAGTGCATACCTTTTTTTTTTCATACTGGCCCCCCGTGGGAATCGAACCCACAACCCAAGATCCACATGTAAGGCTGTACAATACAATATGAATGTCCAATAACCACTGACTGGGAAGGTGATTTCCCACAAAGTCCGGCAATAAGACCTACAACGCTAATATTTGTAATTATTAAGGCTGTACATTGTAATATAAGTATCCCCCCCCCCCCCCATTGCAATTCTGAAGTTTATACATCCACAGTGTGATTTCAACAGATGTTTTTTTTTTTTTTTTTGTGTCAAATTAACTAATTATTGTATTTTGTTGAATGTATATAACATTCCAACATTGTTTAGAATTATCAAGTACAATTGTGGCATGATTACACCATTTCTATACATTCGCATCAGTTTCAACTGGGACTTTTTTTTTTAAGGCTAAGCGCGGATTCCTCTTTTGTTGCTCATGCTAATGTTGTTTACAACACACTGGTCTCTACCCTATCCTACTTTACCTCTCGACCCTATCCTACTTTACCTCTCGACCCTATCCTACTTTACCTCTCGACCCTATCCTACTTTACCTATCGACCCTATCCTACTTTACCTCTCGACCCTATCCTACTTTACCTCTCGACCCTATCCTACTTTACCTCTCGACCCTATCCTACTTTACCTCTCGACCCTAGCCTACTTTACCTCTCGACCCTAGCCTACTTTACCTCTCTAACCTAGTCTACTTTACCTCTCGACCCTATCCTACTTTACCTCTCGACCCTAGCCTACTTTACCTCTCGACCCTAGCCTACTTTACCTCTCTAACCTAGCCTACTTTACCTCTCGACCCTATCCTACTTTACCTCTCGACCCTAGCCTACTTTACCTCTCGACCCTAGCCTACTTTACCTCTCTAACCCAGCCTACTTTACCTCTCGACCCTAGCCTACTTTACCTCTCGACCCTAGCCTACTTTACCTCTCTAACCTAGCCTACTTTACCTCTCGACCCTAGCCTACTTTACCTCTCTAACCTAGCCTACTTTACCTCTCGACCCTATCCTACTTTACCTCTCTAACCTAGCCTACTTTACCTCTCGACCCTAGCCTACTTTACCTCTCGACCCTAGCCTACTTTACCTCTCTAACCTAGCCTACTTTACCTCTCGACCCTAGCCTACTTTACCTCTCGACCCTAGCCTACTTTACCTCTCTAACCTAGCCTACTTTACCTCTCAACCATAGTCTACTTTACCTCTCGACCCTATCCTACTTTACCTCTCGACCCTAGCCTACTTTACCTCTCGACCCTATCCTACTTTACCTCTCGACCCTAGCCTACTTTACCTCTCGACCCTAGCCTACTTTACCTCTCGACCCTAGCCTACTTTACCTCTCTAACCTAGCCTACTTTACCTCTTACCTGTTTGCCTGGGCAACAAACTGAAGATAAACTAGCTGGTCCAGCGCGTAACTTGGTCTCCATCGTTGACAAGACGTTCCACATAGCGTTTGAATCGGATAGACAGAGTAAACTAGTACAGTAATCCTGTTCCAAACCACTAGGGCACCCCGGACTTCACGTCTTGATTCGGGATGACATCAAATCGAATTGGTAAACAACAGGTGTTGACTAACAGTGAAATGCTGACTTACTGGCTCTTCTCAACAATGCAGAGAGAAAGAAAATAGAGAAATAATTGAAAAGTAATAACACGTAATAATAAATACACGATGAGTAACGATCATTTATATATATATATACACGGGGTTGCAGTACCGAGTCGGTGTGCAGGGGTACTAACTAATTGAGGTATTGATTCATATCAAGAATATGATGATTGATTCGCAGTATTCGTCACTTACCGGATCAGCATAGAGAGCGCTGGATGCTATCTAAACCCGTCCATTCGTAGCAGTAACTAACTTTAAAATAATAGTAAACTAGTAGTCTGTTCAGAACAACTCCGCTCGTTCTCCGGTTGATCCGGTTGATACAGTGCACTGTACTTGTTTTTGACCGGAGAGATCCGCCTACATGTTCATAACACACCAATAGAAAAACTGCAGGCCTTAGATTTCACTACAACCACAAATAACACACGTCCCACTGGGAAAAACCTGCTTGAATCAACGTTGTTGCCACGTAAAAAGAAATCAACGTGGAAAATGTATTGGATTTGCAAAAAGTAATCGACGTTAAGCGAATTGTCTTTTTTTTACCCAACTTTTAACCTAAATCCAATTACATGGTGCCATTTTTTTTTGTTGATTTCACGTTGAATTCAAGTTAGTTGACAACTCAACTCAACCAAATATAAAACTAAACTATAAGTTTAAATGACGTCTGTGCCCAGTGGGATAGGCCTACAGTGCTTTGGCGCGGTGAAACTGTGGCCAAAACAAGTAAACTGGTTGAACTTCTTCTGTAATTATAAACCAACCTTCCTTTGAATGCCAGTCCACAAAATCACAGATGGGTAGAAAAAGTCAAGTGATCAGAAGTCTCTATAGGAGAGCTTGTTTTGTCCCAAATGTCCAATCACATCAAGTATCGGACATTGATTGTCTATAGTTTTATGACATAATAACAGTAGATAATAGAGTTCATGCACTATTGCTATGTAATATCTATGTTATAATATCAGTAGCCTAATAACAGACAGTACGTTTACCCTGCCCCCACCCCAATGGACATTTATAATTGCACAAGTTGTTAATATGTATATATTATGATTATTTCTATTTTTATCATCTAATTCTGTTTTATTTCACTTTGTCCTGCATTGTTGGAGCTCGGCTCTCAAGACATGTCACTGTACCCTGTAATTACATCTGCAACCCTGTACCTGTGGCTATTCAACTCTCTAATCGGATCTGAAGATATGCAGAAACTTCTTCTCTAATAGAAATACCCGATCACGCTTATAAACGAAGTCACGGACCTGTGTGAAGCTATCCACAATAAGAATTAGCCACAATAGTGGAATTTGCGATTCGCCTTCAAAATAAAAGTCCCCAATTGAACGCGAGGTCGAAAAGTTATATAAATTCAACAAAATACGATAATTCCTGAGGAATGCTTTTGACACCTTGTAGAGTTCATGCCCCGATGAATTGAGGCTGTTCTGAGGGCAAAAGGTGGGGTGCAACTCAATATTAGCAAGGTGTTCTTAATGTTTTGTACACTCAGTGTAAGTTCAGTATCACTTTCATTGTAGTTGAAAAATGTTGAAATCAACAATATGTCAAAGGATTTAACTCCTGAAAACTGAAACAAACCAATGGATCAAACAAAGACAAACAGATCAATCCCACTTTTCCAGCCTGCTGAAGGCGTGGAGGGGTGGTAAAACACCTTTTTGGAGAAATGTCCTCTGGTCTGATGAAACAAAAATAGAACTGTTTGGCCATAATGATCATCGTTGTGTTTGGAGGAAAAAGTGGGTTGCTTGGAAGCCGAAGAACACCATCCCAACCGTGAAGCACGGGGGTGGCAGCATCATGCTGTGGGGTTGCTTTGCTGCAGGAGGGACTGGTGCACTTCACAAAATAGATGGCATCACGAGTGTGACACTCTGGCTCCATGGACTTTGTTTATTGAGCCAGGGTTGTTCATTTTCATTGTTTGGGTGTATTTCTATGTTGGGTATTCTAGTTGTTCATTTCTATGTTTGGTGATTGTTCTTGATTAGTCATATGACTCCCAATCGGAGGTAACGAGTGTCAGCTGTCGGCTCGTTATCTCTGATTGGGAGCCATATTTAAACTGTGTGGTTTCTCCTTGGTTTGTGGGTTTTTGTTCCTTTTCAGTCAGTGTTACTGTTGGACTTCATTGAGTCGTCTTTTGTTTGGTTACGTTAATTCAATAAAGTCATGTTTCTTGGACACGCTGCGCTTTGGTCCGCTTCCTCTATTAACGACGACCGTGACAGAAAAACCCACCATAAAAGGACCAAGCGGCGTGTCAAGCGGCAACAGGATCCACCTACACAGGATTTATATCCACCCATAAAGGATTCATGGACATGGGAGGAGATTCTGGATGGTAAGGGGCCTTGGGCACAACCGGGAGAATATCGCCGTCCTCGTGAAGAGCTGGAGGCAGCTAAAGCCGAGAGGCGGCGATATGAGGAGGCAGCACGGAGGCAAGACTGGAAGCCTGTGGGTACTACCCAATAATTTCTTGGGGGGGGGGCTAAGAGGGAGTGTGGCGAAGTCAGGTAGGAGACCTGCGCCTACTCCCTGGACTGACCGTGGAGAGCGAGAGTACGGGCAGACACCGTGTTACGCAGTTGAGCGCATGGTGTCTCCTGTACGCAGGCATAGCCCGGTTCGGTACAGTCCAGCTCCACGTATCGGCCGGGCTAGATTGAGTGTTGAGCCGGATGTCATGAAGCCGGTCCCACGCAGCTGGTCACCAGTGCGTCTCCTCGGGCCGGCGTACATGGCACCAGCCTTGCGCATGGTGTTCCCGGTTCGCCCACATAGGCCGGTGCGGGTTATTACACCTCCCCGTACTGGTCGGGCGACGGGGAGCATCAACCCAGGGAAGGTTGGGCAGGCTCAGTGCTCAAGGGAGCCAGTACGCCTGCACGGTCCGGTATTTCCGGTACCACCTCCTCGCTCCAGCCCTTTACCACCAGTGCAGACACCACGCACCAAGCCTCCTGTGTGTCCCCAGGGCCAAGCATGCCCTGTTGCTGCTTCCCGCACTAGCCCTGAGATGCGTGTCCTCAGCCCGGTACCTCCAGTTCCGGCACCACGCATCAGGCCTACGGTGCGTCCCCAGGGCCAAGCATGCCCTGTTGCTGCTTCCCGCACTAGCCCTGAGATGCGTGTCCTCAGCCCGGTACCTCCAGTTCCGGCACCACGCATCAGGCCTACGGTGCGTCCCCAGGGTCCAGCATGCCCTGTTGCTTCTCCCCGCACTAGCCCTGAGATGCGTGTCCTCAGCCCGGTACCTCCTGTTCCGGCACCACGCACCAGGCCTACGATGCGCCTCAGACGGCCAGAGTCTGCCGTCTGCCCAACGGGGCCTGAACTGTCCGTCTGCCCAACGCCGTCTGAACTGCCCGTCTGCCCAACGGCGCCTGAACTGCCCGTCTGCCCAACGCCGTCTGAACTGTCCGTCTGCCAAGCGCCGCAGGAACTGCCCGTCTGTACTGAGCCTTCCGCCAGACAGGATCAGCCAGAGCCTTCCGCCAGACAGGATCAGCCAGAGCCTTCCGCCAGACAGGATCAGCCAGAGCCTTCCGCCAGACAGGATCAGCCAGAGCCTTCCGCCAGACAGGATCAGCCAGAGCCTTCCGCCAGACAGGATCAGCCAGAGCCTTCTGCCAGACAGGATCAGCCAGAGCCTTCCGCCAGCCAGGATCCGCCAGAGCCGTCCAGCCAGGATCCGCCAGAGCCGTCCAGCCAGGATCCGCCAGAGCCAGCCAGCCAGGATCCGCCATTCAGTCCGGTGCTGCCCCTCAGGCCGGTGCTGCCCCTTAGTCAGGTACTGTCCCTTAGTCCGGTGCTGCCCCTTAGTCCGGTGCCGCCCCTTAATCCAGTGGGGTTTAGTTGGGGGGTGGTCAGGTGGAGGGGGCTACGGAAGCGGATAGTGACTAAGGTGGGGTGGGGACCACGACCTGGGCCAGAGCCGCCACCATGGACAGACGCCCACCCAGACCCTCCCCTAGACTGTATGCTGGTGCGCCCGGAGTTCGCACCTTTAGGGGGGGGTACTGTGATACTCTGGCTCCATGGACTTTGTTTATTGAGCCAGGGTTGTTCATTTTCATTGTTTGGGTGTATTTCTATGTTGGGTATTCTAGTTGTTCATTTCTATGTTTGGTGATTGTTCTTGATTAGTCATATGACTCCCAATCGGAGGTAACGAGTGTCAGCTGTCGGCTCGTTATCTCTGATTGGGAGCCATATTTAAACTGTGTGGTTTCTCCTTGGTTTGTGGGTTTTTGTTCCTTTTCAGTCAGTGTTACTGTTGGACTTCATTGAGTCGTCTTTTGTTTGGTTACGTTAATTCAATAAAGTCATGTTTCTTGGACACGCTGCGCTTTGGTCCGCTTCCTCTATTAACGACGACCGTGACAACGAGGAAGGAAAATTATGTGGATATATTGAAGCAACATCTCAAGACATCAGTCAGGAAGTTAAAGCTTGGTCGCAAATGGGTCTTCCAAATGGACAAGCATATTCCAAAGTTGTGGCAAAATGGCTTAAGGACAACAAAGTCAAGGTATTGGAGTGGCCATCACAAAGCCCTGAACTGAAAAAGCAGAACTGAAAAAAGGCAGAACTGAAAAAGCATGTGCAAGCAAGGAGGCCTACAAACCTGACTCAGTTACACCAGCTATGTCAGGAGGAATGGGCCAAAATTCACCCAACTTCTTGTGGGAAGCTTGTGGAAGGCTACCCGAAATGTTTTGACCCAAGTTAAACAATTTAAAGGCAATGTTAGCAAATACTAATTGAGAGTATGTAAACTTCTGACTCACTGGGAATGTGATGAAAGAAATAAAAGCTGAAATAAATAATTCTCTCTACTATTATTCTGACATTTCACATTCTTAAAATAAAAAGTGGTGATTCTAACTGACCTAAGACAGGGATTTTTTACTAGGATTAAATGTCAGGAATTGTGGAAAAACTGAGTTGAAATGTATTTGGCTAAGGTGTATGTAAACCTCAGACTTCCACTGCACTGTAGAAGATGGAACATATTCCTTTTTGCTTACAAGATGAACCGCTATGGTGAGAAATATTTACCATCTAAACCATGTGACCTCTCACCTCTCTGGCTGTAGAAGTGTTCTTCCTAACCAGTCCCTCAACAGCTCCCAGACTGAGCTACTTACTCCCTCACTGGGTCCTCAGAAGAGAGGAAGACTGGGGAGAGATGGAGGGATGAAGGAATGGAGGGATGGATGGATGAATGGATCAATCATTCAACTAGTCAGTAAAATAAAGAGAGTGTTAATAAGCTTAGCTACGTGTCCATCTCCCACCATGGAGAGACCTACGTACTGTATCTAACCCTCCAGACAGTTCTGGGAGGAAACGAGGCGGGGCGGCTCATCTCCTGGTCAGTAGGGGGTCAGCGAATCATCACTGGTTGATACACACACACAAGACAGGGACACAGAGCCTAGTTAATACATCACTGCTATACCATGTCTTCTGACAGGGACACAGAGCCTAGTTAATACATCACTACTATACCATGTCTTCTGACAGGGACACAGAGCCTAGTTAATACATCACTACTATACCATGTCTTCTGACAGGGACACAGAGCCTAGTTAATACATCACTACTATACCATGTCTTCTGACAGGGACACAGAGCCTAGTTAATACATCACTACTATACCATGTCTTCTGACAGGGACACAGAGCCTAGTTAATACATCACTACTATACCATGTCTTCTGACAGGGACACAGAGCCTAGTTAATACATCACTACTATACCATGTCTTCTGACAGGGACACAGAGCCTAGTTAATACATCACTACTATACCATGTCTTCTGACAGGGACACAGAGCCTAGTTAATACATCACTACTATACCATGTCTTCTGACAGGGACACAGAGCCTAGTTAATACATCACTACTACACCATGTCTTCTGACAGGGACACAGAGCCTAGTTAATACATCACTACTACTATACCATGTCTAATGACAGGGACACAGAGCCTAGTTAATACATCACTACTATACCATGTCTTCTGACAGGGACACAGAGCCTAGTTAATACATCACTACTATACCATGTCTTCTGACAGGGACACAGAGCCTAGTTAATACATCACTACTATACCATGTCTAATGACAGGGACACAGAGCCTAGTTAATACATCACTACTATACCATGTCTTCTGACAGGGACGTAGAGCCTAGTTAATACATCACTACTATACCATGTCTTCTGACAGGGACACAGAGCCTAGTTAATACATCACTACTACTATACCATGTCTAATGACAGGGACACAGAGCCTAGTTAATACATCACTACTATACCATGTCTTCTGACAGGGACACTTAATACATCACTACTATACCATGTCTTCTGACAGGGACACAGAGCCTAGTTAATACATCACTACTACTATACCATGTCTTCTGACAGGGACACAGAGCCTAGTTAATACAACACTACTACTATACCATGTCTTCTGACAGGGACGTAGAGCCTAGTTAATACATCACTACTATACCATGTCTTCTGACAGGG
This sequence comes from Coregonus lavaretus, assembly GCF_964263955.1. Taxonomy (NCBI): domain Eukaryota; kingdom Metazoa; phylum Chordata; class Actinopteri; order Salmoniformes; family Salmonidae; genus Coregonus; species Coregonus lavaretus. The sequence goes on along the minus strand of NW_028157904.1, from coordinate 18,090 downwards.
ACACAGAGCCTAGTTAATACATCACTACTATACCATGTCTTCTGACAGGGACACAGAGCCTAGTTAATACATCACTACTATACCATGTCTTCTGACAGGGACACAGAGCCTAGTTAATACATCACTACTATACCATGTCTTCTGACAGGGACACAGAGCCTAGTTAATACATCACTACTATACCATGTCTTCTGACAGGGACACAGAGCCTAGTTAATACATCACTACTATACCATGTCTTCTGACAGGGACACAGAGCCTAGTTAATACATCACTCAAAAAAATAAAGGGAACACTAAAATAACACATCCTAGATCTGAATGAATGAAATAATCTTATTAAATACTTTTTTCTATACATAGTTGAATGTGCTGACAACAAAATCACACAAAAATTATCCATGGAAATCAAATTTATCAACCCATCAAGGTCTGGATTTGGAGTCACCCTCAAAATTAAAGTGGAAAACCACACTACAGGCTGATCCAACTTTGATGTAATGTCCTTAAAACAAAATGAGGCTCAGTAGTGTGTGTGGCCTCCACGTGCCTGTATGACCTCCCTACAACGCCTGGGCATGCTCCTGATGAGGTGGCGGATGGTCTCCTGAGGGATCTCCTCCCAGACCTGGACTAAAGCATCCGCCAACTCCTGGACAGTCTGTGGTGCAATGTGGCGTTGGTGGATGGAGCGAGACATGATGTCCCAGATGTGCTCAATTGGATTCAGGTCTGGGGAACGGGCAGGCCAGTCCATAGCATCAATGCCTTCCTCTTGCAGGAACTGCTGACACACTCCAGCCACATGAGGTCTAGCATTGTCTTGCATTAGGAGGAACCCAGGGCCAACCGCACCAGCATATGGTCTCACAAGGGGTCTGAGGATCTCATCTCGGTACCTAATGGCAGTCAGGCTACCTCTGGTGAGCACATGGAGGGCTGTGCGGCCCCCCAAAGAATTGCCACCCCACACCATGACTGACCCACCGCCAAACCGGTCATGCTGGAGGATGTTGCAGGCAGCAGAACGTTCTCCACGGCGTCTCCAGACTCTGTCACGTCTGTCACGTGCTCAGTGTGAACCTGCTTTCATCTGTGAAGAGCACAGGGCGCCAGTGGCGAATTTGCCAATCTTGGTGTTCTCTGGCAAATGCCAAACGTCCTGCACGGTGTTGGGCTGTAAGCACAACCCCCACCTGTGGACGTCGGGCCCTCATACCACCCTCATGGAGTCTGTTTCTGACCGTTTGAGCAGACACATGCACATTTGTGGCCTGCTGGAGGTCATTTTGCAGGGCTCTGGCAGTGCTCCTCCTGCTCCTCCTTGCACAAAGGCGGAGGTAGCGGTCCTGCTGCTGGGTTGTTGCCCTCCTACGGCCTCCTCCACGTCTCCTGATGTACTGGCCTGTCTCCTGGTAGCGCCTCCATGCTCTGGACACTACGCTGACAGACACAGCAAACCTTCTTGCCACAGCTCGCATTGATGTGCCATCCTGGATGAGCTGCACTACCTGAGCCACTTGTGTGGGTTGTAGACTCCGTCTCATGCTACCACTAGAGTGAAAGCACCGCCAGCATTCAAAAGTGACCAAAACATCAGCCAGGAAGCATAGGAACTGAGAAGTGGTCTGTGGTCACCACCTGCAGAACCACTCCTTTATTGGGGGTGTCTTGCTAATTGCCTATAATTTCCACCTGTTGTCTATTCCATTTGCACAACAGCATGTGACATTTATTGTCAATCAGTGTTGCTTCCTAAGTGGACAGTTTGATTTCACAGAAGTGTGATTGACTTGGAGTTACATTGTGTTGTTTAAGTGTTCCCTTTATTTTTTTGAGCAGTGTACATCACTACTACAATACCGTGTCTTCTGACAGGGACACAGAGCCTAGTTAATACATCACTACTACTATACCATGTCTTCTGACAGGGACACAGAGCCTAGTTAATACATAACTACTATACCATGTCTTCTGACAGGGACACAGAGCCTAGTTAATACATCACTACTACTATACCATGTCTTCTGACAGGGACACAGAGCCTAGTTAATACATCACTACTACTATACCATGTCTTCTGACAGGGACACAGAGCCTAGTTAATACATCACTACTATACCATGTCTTCTGACAGGGACACAGAGCCTAGTTAATACATCACTACTATACCATGTCTTCTGACAGGGACACAGAGCCTAGTTAATACATCACTACTACTATACCATGTCTTCTGACAGGGACACAGAGCCTAGTTAATACATCACTACTATACCATGTCTTCTGACAGGGACACAGAGCCTAGTTAATACATCACTACTATACCATGTCTTCTGACAGGGACACAGAGCCTAGTTAATACATCACTACTATACCATGTCTTCTGACAGGGACACAGAGCCTAGTTAATACATCACTACTATACCATGTCTTCTGACAGGGACACAGAGCCGAGTTAATACATCACTACTATACCATGTCTTCTGACAGGGACACAGAGCCTAGTTAATACATCACTACTATACCATGTCTTCTGACAGGGACACAGAGCCTAGTTAATACATCACTACTACTATACCATGTCTTCTGACAGGGACATAGAGCCTAGTTAATACATCACTACTATACCATGTCTTCTGACAGGGACACAGAGCCTAGTTAATACATCACTACTACTATACCATGTCTTCTGACAGGGACACAGAGCCTAGTTAATACATCACTACTACTATACCATGTCTTCTGACAGGGACACAGAGCCTAGTTAATACATCACTACTATACCATGTCTTCTGACAGGGACACAGAGCCTAGTTAATACATCACTACTATACCATGTCTTCTGACAGGGACACAGAGCCTAGTTAATACATCACTACTATACCATGTCTTCTGACAGGGACACAGAGCCTAGTTAATACATCACTACTATACCATGTCTTCTGACAGGGACACAGAGCCTAGTTAATACATCACTACTATACCATGTCTTCTGACAGGGACACAGAGCCTAGTTAATACATCACTACTATACCATGTCTTCTGACAGGGACAGAGAGCCTAGTTAATACATCACTACTATACCATGTCTTCTGACAGGGACACAGAGCCGAGTTAATACATCACTACTATACCATGTCTTCTGACAGGGACACAGAGCCTAGTTAATACATCACTACTATACCATGTCTTCTGACAGGGACATAGAGCCTAGTTAATACATCACTACTATACCATGTCTTCTGACAGGGACACAGAGCCTAGTTAATACATCACTACTATACCATGTCTTCTGACAGGGACACAGAGCCTAGTCAATACATCACTACTACTATACCATGTCTTCTGACAGGGACGTAGAGCCTAGTTAATACATCACTACTACTATACCATGTCTTCTGACAGGGACACAGAGCCTAGTTAATACATCACTACTACTATACCATGTCTTCTGACAGGGACGTAGAGCCTAGTTAATACGTCACTACTATACCATGTCTTCTGACAGGGACACAGAGCCTAGTTAATACATCACTACTATACCATGTCTTCTGACAGGGACACAGAGCCTAGTTAATACATCACTACTATACCATGTCTTCTGACAGGGACACAGAGCCTAGTTAATACATCACTACTATACCATGTCTTCTGACAGGGACACAGAGCCTAGTTAATACATCACTACTACTATACCATGTCTTCTGACAGGGACACAGAGCCTAGTTAATACATCACTACTACTATACCATGTCTTCTGACAGGGACACAGAGCCTAGTTAATACATCACTACTATACCATGTCTTCTGACAGGGACACAGAGCCTAGTTAATACATCACTACTATACCATGTCTTCTGACAGGGACACAGAGCCTAGTTAATACATCACTACTATACCGTGTCTTCTGACAGGGACACAGAGCCTAGTTAATACATCACTACTATACCGTGTCTTCTGACAGGGACACAGAGCCTAGTTAATACATCACTACTATACCGTGTCTTCTGACAGGGACACAGAGCCTAGTTAATACATCACTACTATACCATGTCTTCTGACAGGGACACAGAGCCTAGTTAATACATCACTACTACTATACCATGTCTTCTGACAGGGACACAGAGCCTAGTTAATACATCACTACTACTATACCATGTCTTCTGACAGGGACGTAGAGCCTAGTTAATACATCACTACTATACCATGTCTTCTGACAGGGACACAGAGCCTAGTTAATACATCACTACTATACCGTGTCTTCTGACAGGGACACAGAGCCTAGTTAATACATCACTACTATACCGTGTCTTCTGACAGGGACACAGAGCCTAGTTAATACATCACTACTATACCATGTCTTCTGACAGGGACACAGAGCCTAGTTAATACATCACTACTACTATACCATGTCTTCTGACAGGGACACAGAGCCTAGTTAATACATCACTACTACTATACCGTGTCTTCTGACAGGGACACAGAGCCTAGTTAATACATCACTACTATACCGTGTCTTCTGACAGGGACACAGAGCCTAGTTAATACATCACTACTATACCATGTCTTCTGACAGGGACACAGAGCCTAGTTAATACATCACTACTACTATACCATGTCTTCTGACAGGGACAGAGAGCCTAGTTAATACATCACTACTACTATACCGTGTCTTCTGACAGGGACACAGAGCCTAGTTAATACATCACTACCATACCATGTCTTCTGACAGGGACAGAGAGCCTAGTTAATACATCACTCAAAAAAATTAAGGGAACACTAAAATAACACATCCTAGATCTGAATGAATGAAATAATCTTATTAAATACTTTTTTCTTTACATAGTTGAATGTGCTGACAACAAAATCACACAAAAATGATCAATGGAAATCAAATGTATCAACCCATGGAGGTCTGGATTTGGAGTCACCCTCAAAATTAAAGTGGAAAACCACACTACAGGCTGATCCAACTTTGATGTAATGTCCTTAAAACAAGTCAAAATGAGGCTCAGTAGTGTGTGTGGCCTCCACGTGCCTGTATGACCTCCCTACAACGCCTGGGCATGCTCCTGATGAGGTGGCGGATGGTCTCCTGAGGGATCTCCTCCCAGACCTGGCTAAAGCATCCGCCAACTCCTGGACAGTCTGTGGTGCAATGTGGCGTTGGTGGATGGAGCGAGACATGATGTCCCAGATGTGCTCAATTGGATTCAGGTCTGGGGAACGGGCGGGCCAGTCCATAGCATCAATGCCTTCCTCTTGCAGGAACTGCTGACACACTCCAGCCACATGAGGTCTAGCATTGTCTTGCATTAGGAGGAACCCAGGGCCAACCGCACCAGCATATGGTCTCACAAGGGGTCTGAGGATCTCATCTCGGTACCTAATGGCAGTCAGGCTACCTCTGGCGAGCACATGGAGGGCTGTGCGGCCCCCCAAAGAAATGCCACCCCACACCATGACTGACCCACCGCCAAACCGGTCATGCTGGAGGATGTTGCAGGCAGCAGAACGTTCTCCACGGCGTCTCCAGACTCTGTCACGTCTGTCACGTGCTCAGTGTGAACCTGCTTTCATCTGTGAAGAGCACAGGGCGCCAGTGGCGAATTTGCCAATCTTGGTGTTCTCTGGCAAATGCCAAACGTCCTGCACGGTGTTGGGCTGTAAGCACAACCCCCACCTGTGGACGTCGGGCCCTCATACCACCCTCATGGAGTCTGTTTCTGACTGTTTGAGCAGACACATGCACATTTGTGGCCTGCTGGAGGTCATTTTACAGGGCTCTGGCAGTGCTCCTCCTGCTCCTCCTTACACAAAGGCCGAGGTAGCAGTCCTGCTGCTGGGTTGATGCCCTCCTACGGCCTCCTCCACGTCTCCTGATGTACTGACCTGTCTCCTGGTAGCGCCTCCATGCTCTGGACACTACGCTGACAGACGACCACCCCTGTCAAACGCTCCCTAAAACACTTTAGCGAGCAGGCCTTCCTAATTGACCTGGCCCAGGTATCCTGGATGGATATAGATCTCATTCCGTCAGTAGAGGATGCCTGGTTGTTCCTTAAAAGTAATTTCCTCTCAATCTTAAATAAACATGCCCCATTCAAAAAATACAGAACTAAGAACCGATATAGCCCCTGGTTCTCCTCAGACTTGACTGCCCTTGACCAGCACAAAAACATCCTGTGGCGTACTGCATTAGCATCAAATAGCCCCCGCGATATGCAACTTTTCAGGGAAGTTAGGAACCAAGCAGTCAGGAAAGCAAAGGCAAACTTTTTCAAACAGAAATTTGCATCCTGTAGCACTAACTCCAAAAAGTTTTGGGACACTGTAAAGTCCATGGAGAATAAGAGCACTTCCTCCCAGTTGCCCACTGCACTGAGGCTAGGAAACACTATCACCACCGATAAATCTACAATAATCGAGAATTTCAACAAGCATTTTTCTACAGCTGGCCATGCTTTCCATCTGGCTACCACTACCCCGGCCACCAACTCTGCACCCTCCGCTGAAACTTGCCCATGCCCCCCCCGCTTCTCCTTCACACAAATTCAGACAGCTGACGTTTTGAAAGAGCTGCAAAATCTGGACCCCTACAAATCAGCTGGGCTAGACAATCTGGACCCTTTCTTTCTAAAACTAGCCGCCGAAATTGTCGCAACCCCTATTACTAGTCTGTTCAACCTCTCTTTCATAACGTCTGAGATCCCCAGAGATTGGAAAGCTGCCGCGGTCATCCCCCTCTTCAAAGGGGGTGACACTCTAGATCCAAACTGCTACAGACCTATATCCATCCTGCCCTGCCTTTCGAAAGTATTTGAAAGCCAAGTTAACAAACAGATCACCGACCATTTCGAATACCACCGTACCTTCTCCGCTATGCAATCCGGTTTCCGAGCTGGTCATGGGTGCACTTCAGCCACGCTCAAGGTCCTAAACGATATTATAACCGCGATTGATAATAGACAGTACTGTGCAGCCGTCTTCATCGACCTGGCCAAGGCTTTCGACTCTGTTAACCACCGCATTCTTATTGGCAGACTAAATAGCCTTGGTTTCTCAAATGACTGCCTCGCCTGGTTCACCAACTACTTCTCAGATAGAGTTCAGTGTGTCAAATCGGAGGGCCTGTTGTCTGGACCTATGGCAGTCTCTATGGGGGTGCCACAGGGTTCAATTCTTGGGCCGACACTTTTCTCTGTGTATATCAATGATGTCGCTCTTGCTGCTGGTGACTCTCAGATCCACCTCTACGCAGACGACACCATTTTGTATACATCTGGCCCTTCATTGGACACTGTGTTAACAAACCTCCAAACGAGCTTCAATGCCATACAACACTCCTTCCGTAGCCTCCAACTGCTCTTAAACACTAGTAAAACTAAATGCATGCTCTTCAATCGAACGCTGCTGGCACCCGCCCACCCGACTAGAATCACTACTCTCGGCGGGTCTGACCTAGAGTATGTGGACAACTACAAATACCTAGGTGTCTGGTTAGACTGTAAACTCTCCTTCCAGACTCACATAAAGAATCTCCAATCCAAAGTTAAATCTAGAATCGGCTTCCTATTTCGCAACAAAGCCTCCTTCACTCATGCTGCCAAACATGCCCTCGTAAAACTGACTATCCTACCGATCCTTGACTTCGGCGATGTCATTTACAAAATAGCCTCCAACACTCTACTCAGCAAATTGGATGTAGTCTATCACAGTGCCATCCGTTTTGTCTCCAAAGCCCCATACGCTACCCACCACTGTGACCTGTACGCTCTTGTTGGCTGGTCCTCACTACATGTTCGTCGTCAAACCCACTGGCTCCAGGCCATCTATAAATCACTGCTAGGCAAATCCCCGCCTTATCTTAGCTCATTGGTCACCATAGCAGCACCCACCCTTAGTCTGCGCTCCAGCAGGTATATCTCACTGGTCATTCCCAAAGCCAACACCTCCTTTGGCCGCCATTCCTTCCAGTTCTCTGCTGCCAATGACTGGAACGAATTGCAAAAATCTCTGAAGCTGGAGACTCTTATCTCCCTCACTAACTTTAAGCATCAGTTGTCAGTGTCACGCTCGTCGTTTAGAGATGAGGACCAAGGCGCAGCGTTGCAGGCAAACATACTCTTTATTAGCGATTATACGACAAAATAAACAAAACGATAACGTGACAGTACACGGTCTAACACAAACCAAACTAGAAACAAGATCCCACAACTACTGTGGGAAAACAGCCTGTATAAATGTGGTTCCCAATCAGAGACAACCAGCCACAGCTGACACTCGTTGCCTCTGATTGAGAACCACACTGGCCAACATAGAAATGAACCAACTAGAACTACAACACAAATCTACACACCCTGGCTCAACATAACAGTGTCCCCAGAGCCAGGGCGTGACAGTCAGAGCACCTTACCGATCACTGCACCTGTACACAGCCCATCTGAAATTAGCCCACCCAACTACCTCATCCCTATATTGTTATTTATTTTGCTCTTTTGCACCCCAGTATCTCTATTTGCACATAATCTCTTGCACATCTAGCATTCCAGTGTTAATACTATTGTAATTATTTTGCAATATAGCCTATTTATTGCCTTACCTCCATAACTTGCTACATTTGCACACACTGTATATATATTTTCTGTTGTATTTTTGACTTTATGTTTTTTACCCCATATGTAACTCTGTGTTGTTTTTATCGCACTGCTTTGCTTTATCTTGGCCAGGTCGCAGTTGTAAATGAGAACTTGTTCTCAACTGGCTTACCTGGTTAAATAAAGGTGAAATAAAAATAAATAAAAAAGACACAGAAAACCTTCTTGCCACAGCTCGCATTGATGTGCCATCCTGGATGAGCTGCACTACCTGAGCCACTTGTGTGGGTTGTAGACTCCGTCTCATGCTACCACTAGAGTGAAAGCACCGCCAGCATTCAAAAGTGACCAAAACATCAGCCAGGAAGCATAGGAACTGAGAAGTGGTCCGTGGTCACCACCTGCAGAACCACTCCTTTATTGGGGGTGTCTTGCTAATTGCCTATAATTTCCACCTGTTGTCTATTCCATTTGCACAACAGCATGTGAAATTTATTGTCAATCAGTGTTGCTTCCTAAGTGGACAGTTTGATTTCACAGAAGTGTGATTGACTTGGAGTTACATTGTGTTGTTTAAGTGTTTCCTTTATTTTTTTGAGCAGTGTACATCACTACTAATATACCATGTCTTCTGACAGGGACACAGAGCCTAGTTAATACATCACTACTACTATACCATGTCTTCTGACAGGGACACAGAGCCTAGTTAATACATCACTACTACTATACCATGTCTTCTGACAGGGACGTAGAGCCTAGTTAATACATCACTACTACTATACCATGTCTTCTGACAGGGACACAGAGCCTAGTTAATACAACACTACTATACCATGTCTTCTGACAGGGACACAGAGCCTAGTTAATACATCACTACTACTATACCATGTCTTCTGACAGGGACACAGAGCCTAGTTAATACATCACTACTATACCATGTCTTCTGACAGGGACACAGAGCCTAGTTAATACATCACTACTATACCATGTCTTCTGACAGGGACACAGAGCCTAGTTAATACATCACTACTATACCATGTCTTCTGACAGGGACACAGAGCCTAGTTAATACATCACTACTATACCATGTCTTCTGACAGGGACACAGAGCCTAGTTAATACATCACTACTATACCATGTCTTCTGACAGGGACACAGAGCCTAGTTAATACATCACTACTATACCATGTCTTCTGACAGGGACACAGAGCCTAGTTAATACATCACTACTATACCATGTCTTCTGACAGGGACACAGAGCCTAGTTAATACATCACTACTATACCATGTCTTCTGACAGGGACATAGAGCCTAGTTAATACATCACTACTACTATACCATGTCTTCTGACAGGGACACAGCGCCTAGTTAATACATCACTACTATACCATGTCTTCTGACAGGGACACAGAGCCTAGTTAATACATCACTACTATACCATGTCTTCTGACAGGGACACAGAGCCTAGTTAATACATCACTACTATACCATGTCTTCTGACAGGGACACAGAGCCTAGTTAATACATCACTACTATACCATGTCTTCTGACAGGGACACAGAGCCTAGTTAATACATCACTACTACTATACCATGTCTTCTGACAGGGACACAGAGCCTAGTTAATACATCACTACTATACCATGTCTTCTGACAGGGACACAGAGCCTAGTTAATACATCACTACTATACCATGTCTTCTGACAGGGACACAGAGCCTAGTTAATACATCACTACTACTATACCATGTCTTCTGACAGGGACACAGAGCCTAGTTAATACATCACTACTATACCATGTCTTCTGACAGGGACGTAGAGCCTAGTTAATACATCACTACTATACCATGTCTTCTGACAGGGACACAGAGCCTAGTTAATACATCACTACTATACCATGTCTTCTGACAGGGACACAGAGCCTAGTTAATACATCACTACTATACCATGTCTTCTGACAGGGACACAGAGCCTAGTTAATACATCACTACTATACCATGTCTTCTGACAGGGACACAGAGCCTAGTTAATACATCACTACTACTATACCATGTCTTCTGACAGGGACACAGAGCCTAGTTAATACATCACTACTATACCATGTCTTCTGACAGGGACACAGAGCCTAGTTAATACATCACTACTATACCATGTCTTCTGACAGGGACGTAGAGCCTAGTTAATACATCACTACTACTATACCATGTCTAATGACAGGGACACAGAGCCTAGTTAATACATCACTACTATACCATGTCTTCTGACAGGGACACAGAGCCTAGTTAATACATCACTACTATACCATGTCTTCTGACAGGGACACAGAGCCTAGTTAATACATCACTACTATACCATGTCTTCTGACAGGGACACAGAGCCTAGTTAATACATCACTACTATACCATGTCTTCTGACAGGGACATAGAGCCTAGTTAATACATCACTACTATACCATGTCTTCTGACAGGGACAGAGAGCCTAGTTAATACATCACTACTATACCATGTCTTCTGACAGGGACACTTAATACATCACTACTATACCATGTCTTCTGACAGGGACACAGAGCCTAGTTAATACATCACTACTATACCATGTCTTCTGACAGGGACACAGAGCCTAGTTAATACATCACTACTATACCATGTCTTCTGACAGGGACACAGAGCCTAGTTAATACATCACTACTATACCATGTCTTCTGACAGGGACATAGAGCCTAGTTAATACATCACTACTATACCATGTCTTCTGACAGGGACACAGAGCCTAGTTAATACATCACTACTATACCATGTCTTCTGACAGGGACATAGAGCCTAGTTAATACATCACTACTATACCATGTCTTCTGACAGGGACACAGAGCCTAGTTAATACATCACTACTACTATACCATGTCTTCTGACAGGGACACAGAGCCTAGTTAATACATCACTACTACTATACCATGTCTTCTGACAGGGACACAGAGCCTAGTTAATACATCACTACTACTATACCATGTCTTCTGACAGGGACACAGAGCCTAGTTAATACATCACTACTATACCATGTCTTCTGACAGGGACACAGAGCCTAGTTAATACATCACTACTATACCATGTCTTCTGACAGGGACACAGAGCCTAGTTAATACATCACTACTATACCATGTCTTCTGACAGGGACACAGAGCCTAGTTAATACATCACTACTATACCATGTCTTCTGACAGGGACATAGAGCCTAGTTAATACATCACTACTACTATACCATGTCTTCTGACAGGGACACAGAGCCTAGTTAATACATCACTACTATACCATGTCTTCTGACAGGGACACAGAGCCTAGTTAATACATCACTACTATACCATGTCTTCTGACAGGGACACAGAGCCTAGTTAATACATCACTACTACTATACCATGTCTTCTGACAGGGACACAGAGCCTAGTTAATACATCACTACTATACCATGTCTTCTGACAGGGACACAGAGCCTAGTTAATACATCACTACTATACCATGTCTTCTGACAGGGACACAGAGCCTAGTTAATACATCACTACTACACCATGTCTTCTGACAGGGACACAGAGCCTAGTTAATACATCACTACTATACCATGTCTTCTGACAGGGACACAGAGCCTAGTTAATACATCACTACTATACCATGTCTTCTGACAGGGACACAGAGCCTAGTTAATACATCACTACTACTATACCATGTCTTCTGACAGGGACGTAGAGCCTAGTTAATACATCACTACTATACCATGTCTTCTGACAGGGACACAGAGCCTAGTTAATACATCACTACTATACCATGTCTTCTGACAGGGACACAGAGCCTAGTTAATACATCACTACTATACCATGTCTTCTGACAGGGACACAGAGCCTAGTTAATACATCACTACTATACCATGTCTTCTGACAGGGACACAGAGCCTAGTTAATACATCACTACTATACCATGTCTTCTGACAGCTTCATAATTCATAAAGGTCATGTTACCTGACTGATATTATATCATAGAACAGAATGAATAAGATCCGTGTATAAGCTTGTGTTAACCTCAGACCTTATTTTCAGCATTTATCCCCAAACCCTATTCTTTCCCTATATGAATGGCTGAATGAACCAGAGGTAACTCACTTCCTGTTTTTAGAACTACAAGCTGGCGAGGTCTATACCATGCCTTCTTAACTGCCTGTGGGGAGATTAATTAAGTTCTAATGATTTGAATTAAATCCCAAACTTCAGTCTGACAGACGACATGATGTTAATAAATGTAGTGTATAACGAGAGCTATTACAGAGTGTTAAGGGTTTGATTATGATACTGCTATCTCTTACCTATCCAGCTGTGAGTCTGGTTTGATTATGATACTGCTATCTCTTACCTCTCCAGCTGTGAGTCTGGTTTGATTATGATACTGCTATCTCTCACCTATCCAGCTGTGAGTCTGGTTTGATTATGATACTGCTATCTCTCACCTCTCCAGCTGTGAGTCTGGTTTGATTATGATACTGCTATCTCTTACCTCTCCAGCTGTGAGTCTGGTTTGATTATGATACTGCTATCTCTCACCTCTCCAGCTGTGAGTCTGGTTTGATTATGATACTGCTATCTCTTACCTCTCCAGCTGTGAGTCTGGTTTGATTATGATGCTGCTATCTCTTACCTCTCCAGCTGTGAGTCTGGTTTGATTATGATACTGCTATCTCTTACCTCTCCAGCTGTGAGTCTGGTTTGATTATGATACTGCTATCTCTTACCTATCCAGCTGTGAGTCTGGTTTGATTATGATACTGCTATCTCTTACCTATCCAGCTGTGAGTCTGGTTTGATTATGATGCTGCTATCTCTTACCTCTCCAGCTGTGAGTCTGGTTTGATTATGATACTGCTATCTCTTACCTCTCCAGCTGTGAGTCTGGTTTGATTATGATACTGCTATCTCTTACCTATCCAGCTGTGAGTCTGGTTTGATTATGATACTGCTATCTCTTACCTCTCCAGCTGTGAGTCTGGTTTGATTATGATGCTGCTATCTCTTACCTCTCCAGCTGTGTCTGGTTTGATTATGATACTGCTATCTCTTACCTCTCCAGCTGTGAGTCTGGTTTGATTATGATACTGCTATCTCTTACCTCTCCAGCTGTGAGTCTGGTTTGATTATGATACTGCTATCTCTTACCTATCCAGCTGTGAGTCTGGTTTGATTATGATACTGCTATCTCTTACCTCTCCAGCTGTGAGTCTGGTTTGATTATGATGCTGCTATCTCTTACCTCTCCAGCTGTGAGTCTGGTTTGATTATGATGCTGCTATCTCTCACCTCTCCAGCTGTGAGTCTGGTTTGAATATGATACTGCTATCTCTTACCTCTCCAGCTGTGAGTCTGGTTTGATTATGATGCTGCTATCTCTTACCTCTCCAGCTGTGAGTCTGGTTTGATTATGATACTGCTATCTCTTACCTATCCAGCTGTGAGTCTGGTTTGATTATGATACTGCTATCTCTTACCTATCCAGCTGTGAGTCTGGTTTGATTATGATACTGCTATCTCTCACCTCTCCAGCTGTGAGTCTGGTTTGATTATGATACTGCTATCTCTTACCTCTCCAGCTGTGAGTCTGGTTTGATTATGATACTGCTATCTCTTACCTCTCCAGCTGTGAGTCTGGTTTGATTATGATACTGCTATCTCTCACCTCTCCAGCTGTGAGTCTGGTTTGATTATGATACTGCTATCTCTTACCTCTCCAGCTGTGAGTCTGGTTTGATTATGATACTGCTATCTCTTACCTCTCCAGCTGTGAGTCTGGTTTGATTATGATACTGCTATCTCTTACCTCTCCAGCTGTGAGTCTGGTTTGATTATGATGCTGCCATCTCTTACCTCTCCAGCTGTGAGTCTGGTTTGATTATGATGCTGCCATCTCTTACCTCTCCAGCTGTGAGTCTGGTTTGATTATGATACTGCTATCTCTTACCTCTCCAGCTGTGAGTCTGGTTTGATTATGATACTGCTATCTCTTACCTATCCAGCTGTGAGTCTGGTTTGATTATGATACTGCTATCTCTTACCTCTCCAGCTGTGAGTCTGGTTTGATTATGATGCTGCCATCTCTTACCTCTCCAGCTGTGAGTCTGGTTTGATTATGATACTGCTATCTCTTACCTCTCCAGCTGTGAGTCTGGTTTGATTATGATACTGCTATCTCTTACCTCTCCAGCTGTGAGTCTGGTTTGATTATGATGCTGCCATCTCTTACCTCTCCAGCTGTGAGTCTGGTTTGATTATGATACTGCTATCTCTTACCTCTCCAGCTGTGAGTCTGGTTTGATTATGATACTGCTATCTCTTACCTATCCAGCTGTGAGTCTGGTTTGATTATGATACTGCTATCTCTTACCTCTCCAGCTGTGAGTCTGGTTTGATTATGATACTGCTATCTCTTACCTATCCAGCTGTGAGTCTGGTTTGATTATGATACTGCTATCTCTTACCTTTCCAGCTGTGAGTCTGGTTTGATTATGATACTGCTATCTCTTACCTCTCCAGCTGTGAGTCTGGTTTGATTATGATACTGCTATCTCTTACCTCTCCAGCTATGAGTCTGGTTTGATTATGATACTGCTATCTCTTACTATCCAGCTGTGAGTCTGGTTTGATTATGATACTGCTATCTCTTACCTCTCCAGCTGTGAGACTGGTTTGATTATGATGCTGCTATCTCTTACCTCTCCAGCTGTGAGTCTGGTTTGATTATGATGCTGCTATCTCTTACCTCTCCAGCTGTGAGTCTGGTTTGATTATGATGCTGCTATCTCTCACCTCTCCAGCTGTGAGTCTGGTTTGATTATGATACTGCTATCTCTCACCTCTCCAGCTGTGAGTCTGGTTTGATTATGATGCTGCTATCTCTTACCTCTCCAGCTGTGAGTCTGGTTTGATTATGATACTGCTATCTCCTACCTCTCCAGCTGTGAGTCTGGTTTGATTATGATACTGCTATCTCTTACCTCTCCAGCTGTGAGTCTGGTTTGATTATGATGCTGCTATCTCTTACCTCTCCAGCTGTGAGTCTGGTTTGATTATGATACTGCTATCTCTTACCTCTCCAGCTGTGAGTCTGGTTTGATTATGATACTGCTATCTCTTACCTATCCAGCTGTGAGTCTGGTTTGATTATGATACTGCTATCTCTTACCTCTCCAGCTGTGAGTCTGGTTTGATTATGATACTGCTATCTCTTACCTATCCAGCTGTGAGTCTGGTTTGATTATGATACTGCTATCTCTTACCTATCCAGCTGTGAGTCTGGTTTGATTATGATACTGCTATCTCTTACCTCTCCAGCTGTGAGTCTGGTTTGATTATGATACTGCTATCTCTTACCTATCCAGCTGTGAGTCTGGTTTGATTATGATACTGCTATCTCTTACCTCTCCAGCTGTGAGTCTGGTTTGATTATGATGCTGCTATCTCTTACCTCTCCAGCTGTGAGTCTGGTTTGATTATGATACTGCTATCTCTTACCTCTCCAGCTGTGAGTCTGGTTTGATTATGATACTGCTATCTCTTACCTCTCCAGCTGTGAGTCTGGTTTGATTATGATACTGCTATCTCTTACCTATCCAGCTGTGAGTCTGGTTTGATTATGATACTGCTATCTCTTACCTCTCCAGCTGTGAGTCTGGTTTGATTATGATACTGCTATCTCTTACCTCTCCAGCTGTGAGTCTGGTTTGATTATGATACTGCTATCTCTTACCTATCCAGCTGTGAGTCTGGTTTGATTATGATACTGCTATCTCTTACCTATCCAGCTGTGAGTCTGGTTTGATTATGATACTGCTATCTCTTACCTCTCCAGCTGTGAGTCTGGTTTGATTATGATACTGCTATCTCTTACCTCTCCAGCTGTGAGTCTGGTTTGATTATGATACTGCTATCTCTTACCTCTCCAGCTGTGAGTCTGGTTTGATTATGATACTGCTATCTCTTACCTATCCAGCTGTGAGTCTGGTTTGATTATGATGCTGCTATCTCTCACCTCTCCAGCTGTGAGACTGGTTTGATTATGATGCTGCTATCTCTCACCTCTCCAGCTGTGAGTCTGGTTTGATTATGATACTGCTATCTCTTACCTCTCCAGCTGTGAGTCTGGTTTGATTATGATGCTGCTATCTCTTACCTCTCCAGCTGTGAGTCTGGTTTGATTATTATACTGCTATCTCTTACTTCTCCAGCTGTGAGTCTGGTTTGATTATGATACTGCTATCTCTTACCTCTCCAGCTGTGAGTCTGGTTTGATTATGATACTGCTATCTCTTACCTATCCAGCTGTGAGTCTGGTTTGATTATGATACTGCTATCTCTTACCTATCCAGCTGTGAGTCTGGTTTGATTATGATGCTGCTATCTCTTACCTCTCCAGCTGTGAGTCTGGTTTGATTATGATGCTGCTATCTCTTACCTATCCAGCTGTGAGTCTGGTTTGATTATGATACTGCTATCTCTTACCTATCCAGCTGTGAGTCTGGTTTGATTATGATACTGCTATCTCTTACCTATCCAGCTGTGAGTCTGGTTTGATTATGATCTGCTATCTCTTACCTATCCAGCTGTGAGTCTGGTTTGATTATGATACTGCTATATCTTACCTCTCCAGCTGTGAGTCTGGTTTGATTATGATACTGCTATCTCTTACCTCTCCAGCTGTGAGTCTGGTTTGATTATGATGCTGCTATCTCTTACCTCTCCAGCTGTGAGTCTGGTTTGATTATGATACTGCTATCTCTTACCTCTCCAGCTGTGAGTCTGGTTTGATTATGATACTGCTATCTCTTACCTCTCCAGCTGTGAGTCTGGTTTGATTATGATGCTGCTATCTCTTACCTCTCCAGCTGTGAGTCTGGTTTGATTATGATGTTGCTATCTCTTACCTCTCCAGCTGTGAGTCTGGTTTGATTATGATGCTGCTATCTCTCACCTCTCCAGCTGTGAGTCTGGTTTGATTATGATGCTGCTATCTCTCACCTCTCCAGCTGTGAGTCTGGTTTGATTATGATACTGCTATCTCTTACCTCTCCAGCTGTGAGTCTGGTTTGATTATGATACTGCTATCTCTTACCTATCCAGCTGTGAGTCTGGTTTGATTATGATACTGCTATCTCTTACCTATCCAGCTGTGAGTCTGGTTTGATTATGATGCTGCTATCTCTTACCTCTCCAGCTGTGAGTCTGGTTTGATTATGATACTGCTATCTCTTACCTCTCCAGCTGTGAGTCTGGTTTGATTATGATACTGCTATCTCTTACCTATCCAGCTGTGAGTCTGGTTTGATTATTATACTGCTATCTCTTACCTATCCAGCTGTGAGTCTGGTTTGATTATGATGCTGCTATCTCTTACCTATCCAGCTGTGAGTCTGGTTTGATTATGATACTGCTATCTCTTACCTCTCCAGCTGTGAGTCTGGTTTGATTATGATA
>NW_028157905.1:0-25606 GCF_964263955.1 Coregonus lavaretus | reverse complement strand
TCCCTGAGATAAGCAAGATGTATCATCACAAGATTCTATTGCTAAGCAATACTGGTCTAAACATAAACCATCAGTAACCGACATAGACAGCAGTACAGTTACATATTGTGGGTTAGGAGAAGGGAACAAGGATTTTGATAAATTGAACGTCAATCAACCCCAATCAAAAAAATAACAAAGTAAATAAAAAAAAGTTTTAAAAAAATGTAAAAAATAACTATATTTAAAAAAAATAGTGATTTATATATACATATATGCACACATACACATATACACATCCACACACACACACATACATACATGTGCATACCTACATACATACACACACACACACACGTATATATATACGCACACACACACACACACACCTCCACACTCACTAACAATCTCTCTCTCTCTCTCTCTCTCTCTCTCTCTCTCTCATTCTTTTCTCCCTCACCCCTCGCTCTTTCACTTTTTCTCTCTGTCTCTGCCAGCTCACTGCAACCTTTGGCAATAGCTCCCACATTCTACTCCACGCCTTTTATCACTCTGTATCCTGCTCTCTCTCTCTCTCTCTCTCTCTCCCTCTCTCCCTCTCTCCCTCTCTCTCTCTCTATCCTCCACAGAGTCAATGTGCGGGTGCACTGGTTAGTCAAGGTAATTGAGGTAATATGTACATGTGGGTAGAGTTAAAGTGACTATGCATAGATAATAAACAGAGTAGCAGCAGCGTAATCACACCCACTGCAAATAGTCTGGGTAGCCATGATTAGCTGTTCAGGAGTCTTATGGCTTGGGGGTAGAATCTGTTAAGAAGCCTTTTGGACCTAGACTTGGCACTCCGGTACTGCTTGCTGTGCGGTAGCAGAGAGAACAGTCTATGACTAGGGTGGCTGGAGTCTTTGACAATTTTTAGGGCCTTCCACTGACACCGCCTGCTATAGAGGTCCTGGATGGCAGGAAGCTTGGCCCCAGTGATGTACTGGGCCGTACGCACTACCCTCTGTAGTGCCTTGCGGTCGGAGGCCGAGCAGTTGCCATACCAGGCAGTGATGCAACCAGTCAGGATGCTCTCGATGGTGCAGCTGTAGACTTTTTGAGGATCTGAGGACCCATGCAAAATCTTTTCAGTCTCCTGAGGGGGAATAGGCTTTGTTGTGCCCTCTTCACGACTGTCTTGGTGTGTTTGGACCATGATAGTTTGTTGGTGATGTGGACACCAAGGAACTTGAAGTTCTCAACCTGTTCCACTACAGCCCCGTCGATGAGAATGGGAGCGTGCTCAGTCCTCCTTTTTTTCCTGTAGTCCACAATCATCTCCTTTGTCTTGATCACGTTGAGGGAGAGGTTGTTATCCTGGCACCACACGGCCAGGTCTCTGACCTCCTCCCTATAGGCTGTCTCATCGTTGTCGGTGATCAGGCCTATCACTGTTGTGTCGTCGGCAAACTTAATGATGGTGTTGGAGTCGTGCCTGGCCATGCAGTCATGGGTGAACAGGGAGTACAGGAGGGGACTGAGCACGCACCCCTGAGGGGCCCCCGTGTTGAGGATCAGCGTGGCAGATGTGTTGTTGCCTACCCTTACCACCTGGGGGCGGCCCGTCAGGAAGTCCAGGATCCAGTTGCAGAGGGAGGTGTTTAGTCCCAGGGTCCTTAGCTTAGTGATGAGCTTTGAGGGCACTATGGTGTTGAACGCTGAGCTGTAGTCAATGAATAGCATTCTCACGTAGGTGTTCCTCTTGTCCAGGTGGGAAAGGGCAGTGTGGAGTGCAATTGAGATTGCATCATCTGTGGATCTGTTGGGGCGGTATGCAAATTGGAGTGGGTCTAGGGTTTCTGGGATAATGGTGTTGATGTGAGCCATGACCAGCCTTTCAAAGCACTTCATGGCTACAGACGTGAGTGCTACGGGTCGGTAGTCATTTAGGCAGGTTATCTTAGTGTTCTTGGGCACAGGGACTATGGTGGTCTGCTTGAAACATGTTGGTATTACAGACTCAGTCAGGGACATGTTGAAAATGTCAGTGAAGACACTTGCCAGTTGGTCAGCGCATGCTCGGAGTACACGTCCTGGTAATCCGTCTGGCCCTGCGGCCTTGTGAATGTTGACCTGCTTAAAAGTCTTACTCACATCGGCTACGGAGAGCGTGATCACATAGTCATCCAGAACAGCTGATGCTCTCATGCATGCTTCAGTGTTGCTTGCCTCGAAGCGAGCATAGAAGTGATTTAGATCGTCTGGTAGGCTTGTGTCATTGGGCAGCTCATGGCTGTTCTTCCCTTTATAGTCTGTAATAGTTTTCAAGCCCTGCCACATCCGACGAGCGTCGGAAGACGGTTTAGTACGATTCAATCTTAGTCCTGTATTGACTCTTTGCCTGTTTGATGGCTGTTTCTCTGTTCCCCCAGACAGACAGACAGACATCATGACAGGCAGTTTGAACAGTAACACCACCAGCCACAGAGTTCACTGGCAGTTTGGCAGGATTTTTACTGAACACTGAGATATTGTGTGATGACAACACAGCATTGCTTCCCAGCGTGCTGCTGTTGGGTGGGAAATATAGCTACATCAGGGAGTGTCTGATCGATTGATGGGGAAGTCACAGTGTGTGTCAGAGAGAGAGACAGAGAGAGAGAGCGAGAGAGAGAGAGAGAGATACTTTAATGCTTATTGTTTATTTCACTTTTGTTTACTACTTAACTTCACTTGCGTTGGCAATGTTAAAATACGTTTCCCATGCCAATAAAGCCCTTAAATTGAATTGAAATTGAAATTGAATTAAGAGAGAGAGAGAGAGAGCGAGACAGCCACAAAGTGAATGGAGCATTCAGTATCTCTCCCTCTCTGTGCCCAAGGCAGAGTGATGTTCCTTGAAGTGCCGCCTCCTCTCTGATCCTCTTCAGTGATTGGCTGAGGGTTGAGGATAGGTGATCAACAATGGAAAGGTTAATTGAAGGTCTTTCTCCCTCTCTCTTCCTCTCACTCTTTCCCTCCCTCCTTCCTCTGTAAGGTCTTAATAACCTGGCCTGACAAAAACAGCTCTTGCAGAACAGAACGCCGTCTCTGAAGACTCCATATTAAGAGCCCCTTCCAGCCTTCAATTATTCTGTTGTTATGCTTGCAGTCAATCACTCTCCACATAAAGCTGCCAGCAGCTGCCTACTGAGCATCCCTCAACACCTCACACAGTCAGGGTGGCTGGAGAGGACAGAGGATGGGCCTGGGAACACCCACACACACAGCAGCGGAGAGGGGGTGGGGGAATATAGTGTGTGTGTGTATGTGCGTGCGTGTTTGTGTGTGAGTGTTTGTGTGTGTGTGTGTGTGTGTGTGTACTGTATCTAAGTGTGTGGGTGTGAGTAGCTGTAAGCATAGGAGACAAGCAGGGGGGGGGGGGGGGGGCAGGTTATTTCTGTCCTCATCATTATTTATCGCGGGGGGGGGGGGGGGGGATAAACACGTACACATTAGATCAGCTTAATGGTGTTATAAATCTGAGGCAGGGATCCAGGCCGGGATATATGACAGGCGTCGTCAAGCCCACTGAGAGGGGGGGGGGGATTTACTGCCCCGGTGATGGATGGGGGGAGGGGGAGGATGGTCACACCAGGCCAGTCCCAGCGAGATACAAGAGGAGTGGGGGGGGGGGATGATTACAGCGCTGACGACACCGCTATTATGGTTAACTGTAATGTAGAAGTGAGTCTGGGGTGTGTTTTTTTGTCAAGTGTGTGTGTGTGTGTGTGGTGTGTGTGTGTGTGGTGTGTGTGTGTGTGGTGTGTGTAGGTACTATAGGGTGCAGCTGTAAGTGAAATATGTGGATGGTGTTATTGAAAGGCGAGGGTGGGCTGAGCAGTGAGTGAAATCTGATATTTAAAGTCTGCCATTCCCGTTGCAATTGTCAGAATGACAGATGATGCCAGAGATTTTGTATGCCTGTGACTAGTGCCGTTTATCACTTTGTATAATATAATTCTAAGGCAGCGGTTACTGTGTGTGTGTGTGTCTGTCTGTCTCTGTGTGTGTGTGTGTGTGTGTGTGTGTGCATGCAGCTGTGTGTGTGTGTTTAGGGGCTTTCTAAAGAGCTACTTCAGCTTTAGACTGTGGTTTGATGGTGTATATATTTATCACCTCATCCTCATCCTGACAAGTTAGTACTTCTACACTCTAATTTTACATTGGATAAAGTCATGTTTTAAAAGCTCTCCATAATGTTATTGACTAAGTGTGAAGTCATTTTACATTGGATGTTTTAAAAGCTCTCCATAATGTTATTGACTAGGTGTGAAGTCATTTTACATTGGATGTTTTAAAAGCTCTGCATAATTTTATTGACTAGGTGTGAAGTCATTTTACATAGGATGTTTTAAAAGCTCTGCATAATTTTATTGACTAGGTGTGAAGTCATTTTACATAGGATGTTTTAAAAGCTCTGCATAATTTTATTGACTAGGTGTGAAGTCATTTTATATTGGATGTTTTAAAAGCTCTGCATAATTGTATTGACTAAGTGTGAAGTCATTTTACATTGGATGTTTTAAAAGCTCTGCATAATTTTATTGACTAGGTGTGAAGTCATTTTACATTGGATGTTTTAAAAGCTCTGCATAATTTTATTGACTAGGTGTGAAGTCATTTTACATTGGATGTTTTAAAAGCTCTGCATAATTTTATTGACTAGGTGTGAAGTCATTTTACATTGGATGTTTTGAAAGCTCTGCATAATTTTATTGACTAGGTGTGAAGTCATTTTACATAGGATGTTTTAAAAGCTCTCCGTAATGTTGTTGTGAAACCATAACAGGAATACATACAAAGACTTTGTGATGTATAACGTCCACAATTGTTTGACTTGAACATTCAACTTAATTCAGTGACTAATACAAAATGATATCATCAAATGATGTCAGATACTTCACAACCAATCGTACCCTCCAGTTCACCTTGTCTCTGTCTGAAATGGCACCCTATTCCTTATATATAGTGCACTATACTGTATATGGATTAGGGGGCCATTCCGGACACATCCAAAAATAGGGCTCCTCCATTTTCAACAGAAATTAGTCATATCTCCTCAGTTTTGTAAAGCAAACATTATTTGTGCACCTCTGCTCCTTGTGCCCCTCTGTAATTTATCTATAATGACTTTTTGAATAGTGTCATGAAGCGTTTTATATGCAAGCCAGCCAGTCATTCAGTGTAACCCAATCAAGTGGTTTTTAATGAACTTCAAACAAGTGTTATCAGGCAACGTGGCGGCTCCGCTTCACTTCTCAACTCCAGGAACGAGAGAGGACACCTTATCTGCTCTCCCCTTCTTCTCTCACTCTCACTCTCTAACTCTCTGTGTACCGTTCTCTCGCTTTCTCTCCCTCTCTTTTCTCTCTCTCTCTTGCTTTATTAGTTTTTTTCTCTCTCTGTCAGCCATATTCTCTCTTTCTCTCAATCTCTCTATATAGTATCTCTGAATTTTATCTGCCTCATTCTCTCTCTCTCTCTCTCATTCTATCTCTCCCAATGTTCTCACTCTGTTCTCCTCTTTCTTTATCTGAGCCCTCAGTTTAACAAAGTGAAATTGTCTCACCAAGAGATGGGAGTTGTATGTATGCACATCACTGTAGACTCTACACATAGACACACAGACACAGAACTTCATCAGGACACACACTCTCTCTCTCTCTCTCTCTCTCTCTCTCTCTCTCTCTCTCTCTCTCTCTCTCTCTCTCTCTCTCTCTCTCTCTCTCTCTCTCTCTCTCTGTCTCTCTCTCTGCCTCTGCCTCTGCCTCTGCCTCTCTCTCTTTCTCTTTGCTTATCAAAGCAGAAGCAGCTTTCATTGAACCTCTGTCATTGTGTCAATGGGAACACATGGCCCTATTTCTAGCATGTCAGTGAGGTCAACACTCTGTTCATTTACAAGTCAGTGTAATAATAATGCACTGCTCTGTTGACCTATCTATTTCCTATTGTTGGTATGACAGCCACACTCCAACTCACATCCCTTCAAACCTTGTCAATGGCTATAGAGGCAACCAAACCTAACTCTTCCAGCTATAACTACCTAACCACTAGAGGCTACCAACACTAACTCTTCCAGCTATAACTACCTAACCACTAGAGGCAACCAACACTAACTCTACCAGCTATAACTACCTAACCACTAGAGGCAACCAACACTAACTCTACCAGCTATAACTACCTAACCAATAGAGGCAACCGACACTAACTCTACCAGCTATAACTACCTAACCTCTAGAGGCAACCAACACTAACTCTACCAGCTATAACTACCTAACCACTAGAGGCAACCAACACTAACTCTACCAGCTATAACTACTTAACCACTAGAGGCAACCGACACTAACTCTACCAGCTATAACTACCTAACCACTAGAGGCAACCAACACTAACTATACCAGCTATAACTACCTAACCACTAGAGGCAACCAACCCTAACTCTACCAGCTATAACTACCTAACCACTAGAGGCTACCAACACTAACTCTTCCAGCTATTACTACCTAACCACTAGAGGCAACCGACACTAACTTTACCAGCTATAACTACCTAACCACTAGAGGCAACCGACACTAACTCTACCAGCTATAACTACCTAACCACTAGAGGCAATCAACACTAACTCTACCAGCTATAACTACCTAACCACTAGAGGCAACCAACCCTAACTCTACCAGCTATAACCACCTAACCACTAGAGGCTACCAACACTAACTCTACCAGCTATAACTACCTAACCACTAGAGGCAACCGACACTAACTCTACCAGCTATAACTACCTAACCACTAGAGGCAACCAACACTAACTCTACCAGCTATAACTACCTAACCACTAGAGGCAACCAACCCTAACTCTACCAGCTATAACCACCTAACCACTAGAGGCAACCGACACTAACTCTACCAGCTATAACTACCTAACCACTAGAGGCTACCAACACTAACTCTTCCAGCTATAACTACCTAACCACTAGAGGCAACCAACACTAACTCTACCAGCTATAACTACCTAACCACTAGAGGCAACCAACCCTAACTCTACCAGCTATAACCACCTAACCACTAGAGGCAACCGACACTAACTCTACCAGCTATAACTACCTAACCACTAGAGGCTACCAACACTAACTCTTCCAGCTATAACTACCTAACCACTAGAGGCAACCAACACTAACTCTACCAGCTATAACTACCTACATTTTACATTTACATTTTAGTCATTTAGCAGACGCTCTTAACCAGAGCGACTTACAGGAGCAATTAGGGTTAAGTGCCTTGCTCAAGGGCACATTAACGTCATTTAGCAGACGCTCTTAGCCAGAGCGACTCACAAATTGGTGCGTTCACCCTATAGCCAGTGGGATAACCACTTTACAATTTGGGGGGGGGGGGGGGTTAGAAGGAATACTTTATCCTATCCCAGGTATTCCTTAAAGAGGTGGGGTTTCAAATGTCTCCGGAAGGTGGTGAGTGACTCCGCTGTCCTGGCGTCGTGAGGGAGCTTGTTCCACCATTGGGGTGCCAGAGCAGCGAACAGTTTTGACTGGGCTGAGCGGGAGCTATGCTTCCGCAGAGGAAGGGGAGCCAGCAGGCCAGAGGTGGATGAACGCAATGTCCTCGTTTGGGTGTAGGGACTGATCAGAGCCTGAAGGTACAGAGGTGCCATTCCCCTCACTGCTCCATAGGCAAGCACCATGGTCTTGTAGCGGATGCGAGCTTCAACTGGAAGCCAGTGGAGTGTGCGGAGGAGGGGGGTGACGTGAGAGAACTTGGGAAGGTTGAACACCAGACGGGCTGCGGCATTCTGGATGAGTTGTAGGGGTTTAATGGCACAGGCAGGGAGCCCAGCCAACAGCGAGTTGCAGTAGTCCAGACGGGAGATGACAAGTGCCTGGACCAGGACCTGCGCCGCTTCCTGTGTAAGGCAGGGTCGCACTCTCCGAATGTTGTAGAGCATGAACCTGCAGGAGCGGGTCACCGCCTTGATGTTGGCGGAGAACGACAGGGTGTTGTCCAGGGTCACGCCTAGGCTCTTCGCACTCTGGGAGGAGGACACAGCGGAGTTGTCAACCTAACCACTAGAGGCAACCAACACTAACTCTACCAGCTATAACTACCTAACCACTAGAGGCTACCAACACTAACTCTACCAGCTATAACTACCTAACCACTAGAGGCTACCAACACTAACTCTACCAGCTATAACTACCTAACCACTAGAGGCAACCGACACTAACTCTTCCAGCTATAACTACCTAACCACTAGAGGCAACCAACACTAACTCTTCCAGCTATAACTACCTAACCACTAGAGGCAACCAACACTAACTCTTCCAGCTATAACTACCTAACCACTAGAGGCAACCGACACTAACTCTACCAGCTATAGCTACCTAACCACTAGAGGTAACCAAACCTAACTCTACCAGCTATAACTACCTAACCTCTAGAGGCAACCAACACTAACTCTACCAGCTATAACTACCTAACCACTAGAGGCAACCAACACTAACTCTTCCAGCTATAACTACCTAACCACTAGAGGCAACCAACACTAACTCTTCCAGCCAAAACTACCTAACCACTAGAGGCAACTAACACTAACTCAACCAGCTATAGCTACCTAACCACTAGAGGCTACCAACACTAACTCTTCCAGCTATAACTACCTAACCACTAGAGGCAACCAACACTAACTCTTCCAGCTGTAGCTCAGGGTTAATACCATAGTCGCCAAAAACACTCATTCATAATGTTGTTTCACAGTTAGATATGGTATCTGTAATAACCATGTAAGTGGATGTGAGGAGTGACTTGGGCCTATAGGGAGATTTCTACAGGGTTGAACTCTACTAGGACGTAGGTTCACTGTTAGCCTAGAATGGCCGATACGGTATGATATTGACCTCAAAGTATAACCCCAAATGTCATAACATAGTCAATACTTCTTGTTGATGTTTTCACTCTTGACAACCACGAGTAAAGTCAACTATGCTAAATTCTAAGTCTGAAACAAGTGTGTATTGGGAGTAACACACTGTTGACGTCTGGCTCCTGTCATTTTGGTCCTCCTGACCAGCTCTCCCTGTCGCTTTTGCAGGAGTGTCCCCAGCTGCTGCCCACCGAGCGCATCCTGGTGCCGGTCAACGTGGTGAAGCCCATCACCCTACGGGCAAAGAACCTTCCCCAGCCACAGTCAGGACAGCGGGGCTATGAGTGTCTGCTCACCATCCAGGGCGTGGAGCAGCGGGTGCCCGCGCTCCGCTTCAACAGCAGCAGTGTTCAGTGCCAGAACACCTCGGTGAGTGTAGGGGATGATGGTGTGTGTTGGGGGGGGTTAGGGTTAGGGGTGGGGGGGGGGGGGGTTGTAAAGTGTGGGTGAATAAGGGAGTCTTTACACCGGCAGTAAAGTTGTCAGACTCCCTTATCCCCCCACACTTTACAGGGGGTGAACAGGGAAGTTTGTGTATGTATGTTTTTGGGTGTAAACAATGAATGAAAATTGTTGGAAGGGATGTATTTGATATTTACATTTTAGTCATTGAGCGATTTACAGTTAGTGCATTTATCTTAAGATAGGTAGGTGAGACGACCACATATCATAGTTGTAGTGAGTACATTTTCCCTCAAAGTAGCTATCAGCAAAGTCAGTGCTATTAGGGGGAAAAGTAAAGTGTTAGTTCACGAAAGGCATTATTTTATTATATTTTTAGGGGGGGTGAGGAGGGGGTGCAAGGGGGTTGCTGTGAGATTATTTAAGATAATCTTCAAAGAGATAGAGTTTCAGATGTTTTTGGAAGATGGGCAGGGACTCTGCTGTCCTAGTTTCAGGGGGAAGGTTGTTCCACCATTGGGGTGCCAGGACAAAGAAGAGCTTGGACTGGTCTGAGCGGGAGCTGCCCACCCGCAGGGGGGGCCAAGAGACCAGAGGTGGCAGAACGGAGTACTCGGGTTGGGGTGTAGGCTTTGAGCATAGCCTGAAGGTAGGGAGGGGCAGTTCCTCTTGCTGCGCTGTAGGCAAGTACCATGGTCTTGTAGTGGATGCGAGCTTCGACTGGAAGCCAATGGAGTGTGCGGAGGAGCGGGTTGACATGGGAGAACATGGGAAGGTTGAACACTAGGCAGGCTGCAGCATTCTGGATAAGTTGCAGGGGTTTGATGGCACAAGCAGGGAGCCCAACCAACAGCGAGTTGCAGTAGTCCAGACGGGAGATGACAAGTGCCTGGATTAGGACCTGAGCCGCTTCCTGTGTGAGGTAGGGACGTACTCTACGGATGTTGAGGAGCATGACCTGCAGGAGCGAGTCACTACTTTGGTGTTTGCAGAGAACGACAGGGTGCCAAGGTTCTATGCACTCTGGGAGGGGGACACCATGGAGTTGTCAACCGTGATGGAGAAGTCTTGGAGCGGTGAGGCCTTCCCCGGGAAGAAGAGCAGCTCCGTCTTGTCGATGTTGAGCTTGAGGTGGTGGGCCGACATCCAGGCTGAGATATCTGCCAGGCATGCAGAGATGCGTGTCGCCACCTGGGTGAAGAAGGGGGGAAGGAGAAAAGTAGTTGAGTGTCATCCGCATAGCAACGATAGGAGAGACCATGTGAGGATATGACGGAGCCCAGTGACTTGGTGTATAGACAGAAGAGGAGAGGGCCTAGAACTGAGCCCTGGGGGACACCAGTAGTGAGAGTACGTGGTGCAGGGAGGAGTGGCCTGCCAGGTAGGATGCAATCCGTGAGTGTGCAGAGCCTGAGCTGCCCAGCGCTGAGAGGGTGGAGAGGAGGGTCTGATGGTTCACGGTGTCGAAGGCAGTGGATGCATCTAGGAGGATGAGAGCAGAGGAGAGAGAGTCAGCTTTGGCAGTGCGGACAGCCTCCGTGACACAGAGAAGAGCAGTCGCGGTTGAGTGACCTGTCTTGAAGCCTGACTGGTTACGGTCAAGAAGATAGTTTGGCGAGAGATAGCGAGAGAGTTGGTCAGAGACATATTTGAAGTTATTTGTGAAAGTCAGAAGATGCACACACAAGCACAACTCTATCTCAAGTCTGTCTGGAGAGCTATTGACTGTAGAATCGCAATACAGGTCCCTCATTTCTAGTAATCAGTACTATAGAGCTGAAGACATTTCCTCTACATACCTACACTGTCTGGCACCAGTCCTCCATGCCCAAGGATATGTCTCTCATTGTACATGTGCAGATAGCCTTGATGAGTTTAAATACACTCTCTAAATTCCAGCTTCCCTCAGCAATCCTATTATGTGTCATTCAGTTCTGGAATGAAATGCTCCCAATGAAAGGGTTTCTATGCTGAATGATATGCTACTGTTGAATGGGAGTGTCTCAAACACTCTGACTAGCTTTGATAGTTGTCTGTGAAAATGTACTCTACCTGGGTTGAATGTTTACCTCTAACCCCCCCCCCCCCTCTCTCTCTCTCTCTGGTGCTCTCGCTCTCTCTCTGGTGCTCTCTCTCTCTCTCTCTCTGGTGCTCTCTCTCTCTCCCCCTTTCTCTCTCTCCCCCTCTCTGGGTCCCCATGGCGACAACAGTACTCATATGATGGGATGGAGATGAGCAGCCTCCCTGTGGACCTGACGGTCATCTGGAATGGAGACTTCAGCATCGACAACCCCGCCGACAATAAAGGTGAGGACCCCCCTCACACACACACACCCCACCCGATCACCACCATCGCCTGTGTAGCCGGTCTCCATGGCAACAGGCGGGCAGTTGCGGTGGTATCCATCCCCCTGACACCGGCACAGACGCAGAAGTGGCATTACTTTGCTGCGGTGGGCGGCGGTGTCTGGTTATAACTTTGTCTCTTCTCTCATCTCCCTCTCTTTCTCTCCCTTACTCTCCATCTCTCACATCTCATTTCCCTCTGCATCTCTATCTATCTATCTCTCTCTCTTTCTCTCTCTCTCTCTCTCTCTCTCTCTCTCTCTCTCTCTCTCTCTCTCTCTCTCTCTCTCTCTCTCTCTCTCTCTCTCTCTCTCTGTCTCTCTCTCTCTCTCTCCCTTTTCCCTCCTTCTGTTCACCTCGTTAGCTTCACACCGCTCGTCTCGCCTCGTCCTCTTCCCTTTTTCCATCTCCCCAGTCGCCATCTCTCTCTCTCTCTCTCTCGTCTCTCTTCCTCTGTGGTGCTTGTTAGCTTCACACCTTCCTCTGTGGTGCTTGTTCGCTTCATACCTTCCTCTGTCAGTTGTCTCCCTCTGCCCAGTAGCATATTACCACAGACGACACACGCAATACACTAAAAGAGAATATTCAATATGCTGTACTATCTATCTATCTATCTATCTATCTATCTATCTATCTATCTATCTATCTATCTATCTATCTATCTATCTATCTATCTATCTATCTATCTATCTATCTATCTATCTATCTATCTATCTATCTATCTATCTATCTATCTATCTATCTATCTATCTATCTATCTATCTATCTATCTATCTATCTATCTATCTATCTATCTATCTATCTATCTATCTATCTATCTATCTATCTATCTATCTATCTATCTATCTATCTATCTATCTATCTATCTATCTATCTATCTATCTATCTACAGTGGGGAGAACAAGTATTTGATACGCTGCCGATTTTGCAGGTTTTCCTACTTACAAAGCATGTAGAGGTCTGTAATTTTTATCATAGGTACACTTCAACTGTGAGAGACGGAATCTAAAACAAAAATCCAGAAAATCACATTGTATGATTTTTAAGTAATTAATTTGCATTTTATTGCATGACATAAGTATTTGATCACCTACCAACCAGTAAGAATTCCGGCTCTCACAGACCTGTTTCTTCTTTTTTAAGAAGCCCTCCTGTTCTCCACTCATTTCCTGTATTAACTGCACCTGTTTGAACTTGTTATCTGTATAAAAGACACCTGTCCACACACTCAATCAAACAGACTCTAACCTCTCTTCAATGGCCAAGACCAGAGAGCTGTGTAAGGACATCAGGGATAAAATTGTAGACCTGCACAAGGCTGGGATGGGCTACAGGACCATAGGCAAGCAGCTTGGTGAGAAGGCAACAACTGTTGGCGCAATTATTAGAAAATGGAAGAAGTTCAAGATGACGGTCAATCACCCTTGGTCTGGGGCTCCATGCAAGATCTCACCTCGTGGGGCATCAATGATCATGAGGAAGGTGAGGGATCAGCCCAGAACTACACAGCAGGACCTGGTCAATGACCTGAAGAGAGCTGGGACCACAGTCTCAAAGAAAACCATTAGTAACACACTACGCCGTCATGGATTAAAATCCTGCAGCGCACGCAAGGTCCCCCTGCTCAAGCCAGCGCATGTCCAGGCCCGTCTGAAGTTTGCCAATGGCCATCTGGATGATCCAGAGGAGGAATGGGAGAAGGTCATGTGGTCTGATGAGACAAAAATAGAGCTTTTTGGTCTAAACTCCACTCGCCGTGTTTGGAGGAAGAAGAAGGATGAGTACAACCCCAAGAACACCATCCCAACCGTGAAGCATGGAGGTTGAAACATCATTCTTTGGGGATGCTTTTCTGCAAAGGGGACAGGACGACTGCACCGTATTGAGGGGAGGATGGATGGGGCCATGTTTCGCGAGATCTTGGCCAACAACCTCCTTCCCTCAGTAAGAGCATTGAAGATGGGTCGTGGCTGGGTCTTCCAGCATGACAACGACCCGAAACACACAGCCAGGGCAACTAAGGAGTGGCTCCGTAAGAAGCCTCTCAAGGTCCTGGAGTGGCCTAGCCAGTCTCCAGACCTGAACCCAATAGAAAATCTTTGGAGGGAGCTGAAAGTCCGTATTGCCCAGCGACAGCCCCGAAACCTGAAGGATCTGGAGAAGGTCTGTATGGAGGAGTGGGCCAAAATCCCTGCTGCAGTGTGTGCAAACCTGGTCAAGACCTACAGGAAACGTATGATCTCTGTAATTGCAAACAAAGGTTTCTGTACCAAATATTAAGTTCTGCTTTTCTGATGTTTCAAATACTTATGTCATGCAATAAAATGCAAATGAATTACTTAAAAATCATACAATGTGATTTTCTGGATTTTTGTTTTAGATTAAGTCTCTCACAGTTGAAGTGTACCTATGATAAAAATTACAGACCTCTACATGCTTTGTAAATAGGAAAACCTGCAAAATCGGCAGTGTATCAAATACTTGTTCTCGCCACTGTATCTGTCTGTCTGTCTGTCTGTCTGTCTGTCTGTCTGTCTGTCTGTCTGTCTGTCTGTCTGTCTGTCTGTCTGTCTGTCTGTCTGTCTGTCTGTCTGTCTGTCTGTCTGTCTGTCTATCTATTTATTCATCCATGAAAGGGATATAAGGAATGGTTAATACAGTTTGTTTTTTATCGCTTTGGTACTATTTTTACAAGTATGTGGTACATTTTCACAACTATTAGTACAAAACTCCAAACTGGTCACACTTGTAAAACAGCCAGTCATTCATTCAAAACCTGTCATTGTGCATTCATTTGGAATGTGAACATCTCTCACCACACAACCATTGATTTAAAATATACGTTTATTGTGAAATGTCATGAGAACATTGGTTTAATCACCAAAACACAACATAATGATATCTTTTCAATTTAGTTGTTTTAACTACCAGTTAATACAATAGCAAACAATGCAAGATACGTGTTTCAAATCGCTCTTAGAAGTGCTGAAAGTAATATGCTACAGTATTGTAAATTATAGTAGATTACACCGTTTTCACATTAGGCAATGCACTTACATTACCCAACAAAATGGACAGAAAATCTATAATTCCCATAATATCTATTCAATATGTAATCAAAGGTGTGATCAATGAAGACATCCTCTACAATCATTCATGCAAAAAAAGCATTTTTTATTTCAGATATAATTGCAGGTGTACTATCTGTTATTAAATGTAAGAAATTAAATGAAACAAATTAAATTAATGAAAATAAAGCATAACGTTTAACACGCAATCATTTGCATCAAGCCTGTCTTGAGCATTTGGCCAAGACACTGCGGGAAAAATATTTTGGCATGGTGAATCCAAGCTTGACATGGGTCTGCACTGATGTCGTCGCATGCCTCATCCATGGCCAGAAGGAGGGTGGCACGCTCAAGGGGATGGCGATCATACACCTTCCACCTCCATGCTGAAAAAAATTCCTCAATAGGGTTGAGGAAAGGAGAGTATGGGGCAGGTATAGGGTCACAAATCGGGGATGGGCCCGAAACCATACCTGAACCACCTCTGCATTGTGGAACCTGACATTGTCCCACACAATGACATAGGCGACCCCTTCTCCTTGACAGGCCGGCTCAATTTCATTGAGAAACACAATGAGGTGTGCAGCGTTGTAGGATCCAAGTAATGGCCTGCGTCCTACCAAACCATCTTCAGTGATAGCTGCGCACATGGAGTTGTTTCCCCCTCGTTATCCAGGCACTTGGACGGCGCCGAGTTTTGGTCAGGTTGAAGCCCGCTTCTTCAACAAAGATATACTTGTGATGGTTCACAGCAGCATCAAGCACCATCACCCTCTAAAAATATATTTTGGTTATTTAGTTTTACAGTATAATTACAATATGAAATTGTGAAGCAGCATGTGCATTAATAGTAACAGTAATACAGTGTATAGTGCTGTATCTGAACATACTCGGCCCACAGTTGTTTCACCCGGTCATTGTTTCTCTAAAAAGGCACCAGGTAAATGTGTTTCATAGATACCTGGTGCCTCTTTAAAAGGCGGGCGATTGTTGGTAGGCTGACAGATGCCACATTGGCAAAGGAATCATCGTTCTCCTCTATGGCCTGCTTTATTTCGGACAGCCATATGTCATTGCTGGCCCTCACCATTTCCACCACTGCCCACTCCTGCTGGTTGGTCAGCACACGGCCACAGCCACCACCATGGGGTCTTCGGTCAAGTCTGAGGGTAGAACAGAGTATACTGTCAATAGATCATACTGTAAGAATCAGTGGCGTTTCACTTTTTTTTTTATTACAACATGTTGGATGACTGTCCTTCATATTCCATTCACCCAGTTCAATGTAACATCGATAGGTGTAGGCTACTACATGATACTCAAATTTTCCCTATACCCATCATGAGGTTGCTACAACCAAGCCTATGAATGAAAGTTTACAACGTAGGTGCACACAGGTCGAGAGAAAAATTTGAGATGACAGAAAGTGACACATGGACAGACAATGACACATTCAATACTGCCTTGCACAATCTTGCCTGCATCTATCTTATCTAGAGTATAATCATTAGTCCAACAGTTGCAAACGAGAGTTTCTATTGGACAAATTCAAGTATTTTTTATCCCTGTTTCGTTTTCTTCCGTTTAAGAAAAGCTTTTCAACAGAATCGGCGGAATGAATACACCCCTGATCACGCATAAACACAGTTCACATTCATAGCAGCCACGTTGTATTCCTTCTCGCCTCTATGCACTCTCTTCCTCTAACCTTTTCCCTTCGCTTGTGGACTTCAATGCACAACACATCAGCTGTATGTGACCAGGCAAAAAAAAAACTTTCCAAGCCAAACCATGTCATAACCGCTACACACAGCCTACATCGTTGTCCCCATATTAGTTAAAGTAATGTCCTAGTCAACATAGCTAATAGAACTAATGCCTTAGTAAACCCACTACAATCATGCAGTAACGTGACAGTGTAGTCAGTAAGCAGTTACACCGGCGGGCCCCTGTGGCAATAAATTAATAAAATCAAAAGCTTTCCTTGACTTGGAAGAGTTCCAGTGTTGTGTTGGATAGTCATGCCCACCTCTTTGACCTCTTTGATGGGGCCCATGCCCACCTCTTTGACGGGGTCCATGCCCACCTCTTTGACCTCTTTGATGGGGCCCATGCCCACCTCTTTGACGGGGTCCATGCCCACCTCTTTGACCTCTTTGATGGGGCCCATGCCCACCTCTTTGACCTCTTTGATGGGGCCCATGCCCACCTTTTTGACCTCTTTGATTTGGCC
Source organism: Coregonus lavaretus (assembly GCF_964263955.1). Lineage (NCBI taxonomy): Eukaryota > Metazoa > Chordata > Actinopteri > Salmoniformes > Salmonidae > Coregonus > Coregonus lavaretus. Next base: position 8,622 of record NW_028157905.1, on the reverse strand, counting down.
CATGCCCACCTCTTTGACGGGGCCCATGCCCACCTTTTTGACCTCTTTGATGGGGCCCATGCCCACCACTTTGACCTCTTTGATGGGGCACATGCCCACTTCTTTGACCTCTTTGATGGGGCCCATGCCCACCTCTTTGACCTCTTTGATGGGGCCCATGCTCACCTCTTTGACGGGGCCCATGCCCACCTCTTTGACCTCTTTGATGGGGCCCATGCCCACCTCTTTGACCTCTTTGATGGGGCCCATGCCCAGCTCTTTGACGGGGCCCATGCCCACCTCTTTGACCTCTTTGATGGGGCCCATGCCCACCTCTTTGACCTCTTTGACGGGGCCCATGCCCACCTCTTTGACCTCTTTGATGGAGCCAATGCCCACTTCTATGACGGGCCCCTTGTCCACGAGCTCTTTGATTTCTTCCTCTCCCTTGCTGTCTATCCTGCTCCATGTTGAAAGAAATTGCAAGTGTTCACACACCCCCTTTTATATGGTGACCAATATGTGAAATCAATTAGCAATAATGAGTAGTCATTATGTATGGTTATCATGTATCATACATGTAATTTAGATGTTTATACTTTACAAACACACATTTTATTTCTGTAGTTCTCAAAATCAATATATAGTAGATAAACCAGTTTAAATCTATAGGTTTACCAAACGGTATATCTAGATGAAACACTGATTAGGTTTGGTGAAAAAGTTACTGATTTTGTGTGTTGTACTTAGACAAATGAAAATGTACTTAACGTTTTGAAAAAACAGCCTTTTTTGATGATCTGTTTTGAGTTTTGTACTAAGAGTTGTGAAATTTGACCACATTCTTGTGAAAATAGTACCAAAGTGATAAAAAATATATAAAAAAATATGAGATATGTACAATGACTAAACCATGCATGATGGTACTAGTTGGTTTAAACACATACAAATAGAATCACTAATGACAATGGTTAACTGCACCTCGCTGGCTTTGCAATCAGATTTATTTCTTCTCACATTGGTGTTTACATTTGCATGGATATATAGAACAATTTTGTGTCTATGGAGAGAGAGGGAGAGGGAGACAAATAGAGAGAGAGAGTGAGAGTTAAAGATGAACAGAATTCCTCCTCCTCCTCCTCCTCCTCCTCCTCCTCCTCCTCCTCCTCCTCCTCCTCCTCTTCTCTCCCACTAGCTACCCGGGAGAAGGCTGCTCTGGGGGCATCATTTGATGGACAAATCACACAAGCATCTAATAGCAATTAAAAATCTGTCCGGTTTCCATGGAGATGAAATGTTAAACTAGTGGATGAGCAGGGGCAAGAAGCTTCCGGTCGCAGGAGCTAAATGAGAGAGAGAGGGAGAGAGCGAGAGAGCGAGAGATAGGAAAAGAGAGCGAGAGAGAGAGGGAGGAAGAGAGAGAGAAAGCGAGAGGGAGGTAGGGAGAGAGGAAGAGAGAGAGAGAGAGAGAGAGGGGGGGGGGAGAAAGAGAGGGAGATGGAGAGAGAGAGAGAGAGAGAGAGAGAAAGAGATGGGGGAGAGGGAGTGAGACAGAAACAAGAGAGAGGGAGTGAGACAGAACAAGGGACAGAGAGACAGTATCAACAAATGGATGCTTTCCACAATATGATTAAAATACTGTCCATGTTCTGGAAATACTTAAATGCAGACAGCAATTTAGAAAGAAAGAGAATAAACCCAAATACCTGTTCTGAACTGTTCTCACCCACATTTACCAATATACATGCATGCAGGCTATCATTTTAAATCTAGGCCGGGGTGTAAAGCACTTTGTTACAATTGCTGATGTGTAAAAAGGGCTTTATAAATACATGTGATTGATTGATTGACTGATTGTGTGATGTGTGATGTGTTTTTAACCTGTTCTCTCCCTGTGACCCCCCCCCCCCCTTCCTCCCAACAGTCCACATATACAAGTGTGACGCCCAGAGAGGCAGCTGTGGGCTGTGTCTGAAGGCAGACCCCCTGTTTGGCTGTGTGTGGTGCAAGGGGGAGAACCGCTGCACCCTCAAGCAGCACTGTCCCCAGCCTGAGAGCCAGTGGCTGGAGAACAATGGACTCAACAGCAAGTGTACACACCCACGCATCACCCAGGTGACAATGCAGATATGTGTGCATGCACATGCACGCGCACACACACACACACCACCAGTACCCACTAAGTAAATCACACTAGTGGGAATGACACACACACACCCATACACACTCTACACCAGCAATTACTACAAACACCCACAAATCACCCAGGGGAGGACACACACTGTCACCCAGGGGATGACACACACTGTCACTCAGGGGAGGACACACACTTTATCACCCAGGGGAGAACACACACTGTCACTCAGGGGAGGATACACACTTTATCACCCAGGGAAGGACACACACTGTCACCCAGGGGAGGACACACACTGTCACCCAGGGGAGGACACACACTGTCACCCAGGGGAGGACACACACTTTATCACCCAGGGGAGGACACACACTGTCACCCAGGGGAGGACACACACTGTCACCCAGGGGAGGACACACACTGTCACCCAGGGGAGGACACACACTTTATCACCCAGGGGAGGATACACACTGTCACCCAGGGGAGGACATACACTGTCACTCAGGGGAGGACACACACTGTCACCCAGAGGAGGACACACACTGTCACCCAGGGGAGGACACACACTTTATCACCCAGGGAAGGACACACACTTTGTCACCCAGGGGAGGACACACATTGTCACCCAGGGGAGGACACACACTGTCACTCAGGGGAGGACACACACTGTCACCCAGGGGAGGACACACACTGTCACCCAGGGAAGGACACACACTCTCACCCAGGGGAGGACACCCACTTTATCACCCAGGGGAGGACACACACTTAATCACCCAGGGGAGGACACACACTGTCACCCAGGGGAGGACACACACGTTATCACCCAGGGGAGGACACACACTGTCACTCAGGGGAGGACACACACTGTCACTCAGGGAAGGACACACACTGTCACCCAGGGGAGGACACACACTTTATCACCCAGGGGAGGACACACACTGTCACTCAGGGGAGGACACACACTTTATCACCCAGGGGAGAACACACACTGTCACTCAGGGGAGGATACACACTTTATCACCCAGGGAAGGACACACACTGTCACCCAGGGGAGGACACACACTGTCACCCAGGGGAGGACACACACTGTCACCCAGGGGAGGACACACACTTTATCACCCAGGGGAGGACACACACTGTCACCCAGGGGAGGACACACACTGTCACCCAGGGGAGGACACACACTGTCACCCAGGGGAGGACACACACTTTATCACCCAGGGGAGGATACACACTGTCACCCAGGGGAGGACATACACTGTCACTCAGGGGAGGACACACACTGTCACCCAGAGGAGGACACACACTGTCACCCAGGGGAGGACACACACTTTATCACCCAGGGAAGGACACCCACTTTATCACCCAGGGGAGGACACACACTTAATCACCCAGGGGAGGACACACACTGTCACCCAGGGGAGGACACACACGTTATCACCCAGGGGAGGACACACACTGTCACTCAGGGAGGGACACACACTGTCACCCAGGGGAGGACACACACTTTATCACCCAGGGGAGGACACACACTGTCACTCAGGGGAGGACACACACTTTATCACCCAGGGGAGAACACACACTGTCACTCAGGGGAGGATACACACTTTATCACCCAGGGAAGGACACACACTGTCACCCAGGGGAGGACACACACTGTCACCAAGGGGAGGACACACACTGTCACCCAGGGGAGGACACACACTTTATCACCCAGGGGAGGACACACACTGTCACCCAGGGGAGGACACACACTGTCACCCAGGGGAGGACACACACTGTCACCCAGGGGAGGACACACACTTTATCACCCAGGGGAGGATACACACTGTCACCCAGGGGAGGACATACACTGTCACTCAGGGGAGGACACACACTGTCACACAGAGGAGGACACACACTGTCACCCAGGGGAGGAAACACACTTTATCACCCAGGGAAGGACACACACTTTGTCACCCAGGGGAGGACACACATTGTCACCCAGGGGAGGACACACACTGTCACTCAGGGGAGGACACACACTGTCACCCAGGGGAGGACACACACTGTCACCCAGGGGAGGACAAACACTGTCACCCAGGGGAGGACACCCACTTTATCACCCAGGGGAGGACACACACTTAATCACCCAGGGGAGGACACACACGTTATCACCCAGGGGAGGACACACACTGTCACTCAGGGGAGGACACACACTGTCATTCAGGGAAGGACACACACTGTCACCCAGGGGAGGACACACACTTTATCACCCAGGGGAGGACACACACTGTCACTCAGGGGAGGACACACACTTTATCACCCAGGGAAGGACACACACTTTATCACCCAGGGGAGGACACACACTGTCACCCAGGGGAGGACACACACGGTCACTCAGGGGAGGACACACAATGTCACCCAGGGAAGGACACACACTGTCACTCAGGGGAGGACACACACTGTCACTTAGGGGAGGACACACACTGTCACCCAGGGGAGGACACACACTGTCACCCAGGGGAGGACACACACTTTATCACCCAGGGGAGGACACACACTTTATCACCCAGGGGAGGACACACACTGTCACTTAGGGGAGGACACACACTGTCACCCAGGGGAGGACACACACTCTCACCCAGGGGAGGACACCCACTTTATCACCCAGGGGAGGACACACACTTAATCACCCAGGGGAGGACACACACTGTCACCCAGGGGAGGACACACACGTTATCACCCAGGGGAGGACACACACTGTCACTCAGGGGAGGACACACACTGTCACTCAGGGAAGGACACACACTGTCACCCAGGGGAGGACACACACTTTATCACCCATGGGAGGACACACACTGTCACTCAGGGGAGGACACACACTTTATCACCCAGGGGAGAACACACACTGTCACTCAGGGGAGGATACACACTTTATCACCCAGGGAAGGACACACACTGTCACCCAGGGGAGGACACACACTGTCACCCAGGGGAGGACACACACTGTCACCCAGGGGAGGACACACACTTTATCACCCAGGGGAGGACACACACTGTCACCCAGGGGAGGACACACACTGTCACCCAGGGGAGGACACACACTGTCACCCAGGGAGGACACACACTTTATCACCCAAGGGAGGATACACACTGTCACCCAGGGGAGGACATACACTGTCACTCAGGGGAGGACACACACTGTCACCCAGAGGAGGACACACACTGTCACCCAGGGGAGGACACACACTTTATCACCCAGGGAAGGACACCCACTTTATCACCCAGGGGAGGACACACACTTAATCACCCAGGGGAGGACACACACTGTCACCCAGGGGAGGACACACACGTTATCACCCAGGGGAGGACACACACTGTCACTCAGGGGAGGACACACACTGTCACTCAGGGAAGGACACACACTGTCACCCAGGGAAGGTCACACACTTTATCACCCAGGGGAGGACACACACTGTCACTCAGGGAGGACACACACTTTATCACCCAGGGGAGAACACACACTGTCACTCAGGGGAGGATACACACTTTATCACCCAGGGAAGGACACACACTGTCACCCAGGGGAGGACACACACTGTCACCCAGGGGAGGACAAACACTGTCACCCAGGGGAGGACACACACTTTATCACCCAGGGGAGGACACACACTGTCACCCAGGTTGAGGACACACACTGTCACCCAGGGGAGGACACACACTGTCACCCAGGGGAGGACACACACTTTATCACCCAGGGGAGGATACACACTGTCACCCCAGGGGAGGACATACACTGTCACTCAGGGGAGGACACACACTGTCACCCAGAGGAGGGACACACACTGTCACCCAGGGGAGGACACACACTTTATCACCCAGGGAAGGACACACACTTTGTCACCCAGGGGAGGACACACATTGTCACCCAGGGGAGGACACACACTGTCACTCAGGTGAGGACACACACTGTCACCCAGGGGAGGACACACACTGTCACCCAGGGGAGGACAAACACTGTCACTCAGGGAAGGACACACACTGTCACCCAGGGGAGGACACACACTTTATCACCCAGGGGAGGACACACACTGTCACTCAGGGGAGGACACACACTTTATCACCCAGGGAAGGACACACACTTTATCACCCAGGGGAGGACACACACTGTCACCCAGGGGAGGACACACATGGTCACTCAGGGGAGGACACACAATGTCACCCAGGGAAGGACACACACTGTCACTCAGGGGAGGACACACACTGTCACTTAGGGGAGGACACACACTGTCACCCAGGGGAGGACACACACTGTCACCCAGGGGAGGACACACACTTTATCACCCAGGGGAGGACACACACTTTATCACCCAGGGGGAGGACACACACTGTCACTCAGGGGAGGACACACACTGTCACTTAGGGGAGGACACACACTGTCACCCAGGGTAGGACACACACTTTATCACCCAGGGGAGGACACACACTGTCACCCAGGGGAGGACACACACTGTCACTCAGGGGAGGACACACACTGTCACTCAGGGGAGGACACACACTGTCACTCAGGGAGGACACACACTTGTCACATCAGGAGAGTGACTGCTGATGGTGTCGACATATACGTTATGAACACAAGACACCATGTCACCCTCTGGCAGCTGATAGACACCTCTCATTTGGACAAGATTAGAATCATCTTGATCATAGAGGACTTCAATTAGTGACAGTAACAGTAACATCTATGTGCATTACTCATTACTCATTACTTATGACACATTACTCATTACTCATTACTTATGACTTATTACTCATTATTTATGACTCATTACTCATTACTCATTGCTCATGAATCATTACTCATTACTCATTACTCATTATTCATTGCTTATGACTCATTACTCATTACTCATTACTCATTGCTCATTACTCATTGCTCATTACTCATTACTTATGACTCATTACTCATTACTCATTACTTATGACTCATTACTCATTACTCATTGCTCATGAATCATTACTCATTACTCATTATTCATTGCTCATGACTCATGACTCATGACTCATGACTCATTACTCATTACTCATTACTCATTACTCATTACTCGTTACTCGTTACTCATTACTCATTCCAGAATGTTAGGCTGCTTACACACACAACTTCTCAGCGCTGATGGAAACCCACATATGCCTGCTACTGAGGGGTCAGTCACTGGTTAACCCAGTGAGCTAGGCTAAGACATAGAGCTCCCATTCACCCTGTTTATCACTCACCTCAGAACAGAGGAACACACACCCGTTTAACTGTTTGTGTTCGCAAGCAGGGTTAGCCCTGCGTGTGGTATAAACACTCCTGACCCCACTAGATGGATAGATGGATGGGGGGATGGGGGGATGGATGGATTGATGGGGGGGATGGATGGATGGATAGACGGAGGTTAAAGGAGGGGAGAGATGATGCATGGCAGGTTGAGGCTGGGATGGAGTTATGAGGAGGAGAGGAATCCCCATCTCTCCACACCCCCTGGAGAGATGATAGATACACAGGGCATCCCTCCATCCCCAGCCCTGGTGGAGGACAGCAAATGGTTAGAGATTGGAGATGGAGGGATAGAGGATGGATAGAGTAGTCACTTTAGTTTGGCCCTGAAAAGTGATGGGAGGATGATACAACGGGAGAGGAGGGGGAGAAATCCCCCTCTCTCTCTCTCCAGGAAGAGTACTAGTGATGCTCTGAGCTGTTCAGTGGAACCTGGCTCAGTGTGGGAACCTGGCTCAGTGTGGGAACCTGGCTCAGTGTGGAAACCTGGCTCAGTGTGGTAACCAGGCTCAGTGTGGTAACCAGGCTCAGTGTGGTAACCTGGCTTAGTGTGGTAACCTGGCTCAGTGTTGTAACCAGGCTCCATTCCCACTGGCCTCAAAGACTTGCCTTCTCAAACCACACCTGACAAGTGGAGGCAATGGCAGAAACTGCATGGACACAGTTGAGTGCTGCATGGTGTAATATTGACCACTTCAATTCAGGGCCCTCATATCCAGAGTAATCAAGGGGCCAAGGAAAGGGTTTGGAACAAGTCCATATGTACAGTAGTTTATATTCTGGTCTGAATCTAGCATGGATTTATCCTCTGTTCTGTCCATGCATCATAATGCCTTGCCTGACTGTAACAGGAGCATATTGTAGCCCTCTCACGTACCCATAACACTGTCACTCTGTGATGACGGGGGGCTTTTTAAGGCCCCTCAGCCCAGCCCTCGGCCCCTAATGCATTCTAATGCTGCTCATTACGGTGACATCTCTCCATGAATAATCATCACTCTCTCTTCTCCAGATAGAGAATCTACTGCATCACAATTCTCCAGATAGAGAAGAGAGACAGAACGGGAGAGAGTGATTAAGTGTTTGACTCCACCAACCGTCAATTAGCTTGTCAAAGTCACAAATCTAATCAGCTGCTCATCCCGCTAATGAAAGAGACCCATCATCTCTCACTCTCTCTCTCTCTCTCTCTCTCTCTCTCTCTCTCTCT
>NW_028157906.1:20000-28795 GCF_964263955.1 Coregonus lavaretus | reverse complement strand
ACTCACACAAGGCCGACATGGGTGCTCTTGGTCGGATTGGGTTGTGGGTCAGACACCCCCACATGGAAGACCGCCGGCGGTCGATGGGAGAACCAGAGACCGACTCCTGGCTCACGGAAGGCCGATTTGGGTGCACTTGGTCGGATTGGGTTGTGGGTCAGACACCCCAACATGGTTGTCCGCCGGCGGACACCAGGAGAACCAGGGACCGACTCCTGGCTCACGGAAGGCCGATTTGATGCACTTTTTTCGGATTGGGGTGGTGGTCAGACACCCCCATATGGAAATCATCCGGTTGACAACAGGAGAACCAGGGACCGACTCCTGCCTCACGGAAGGCCGATTTTGATGCACTTTTCTCGGATTGGGTTGGTGGTCAGACACCCCCATATGGATAACCGCCGGCGGACACCAGGAGAACCAGGGACCGACTCCTGGCTCCCGGAAGGCCGATTTTGATGCACTTTTCTCGGATTGGGTTGGTGGTCAGACACCCCCATATGGAAATCATCCGGTTGACACTATGAGAACCAGGGACCGACTCCTGGCTCCCGGAAGGCCGATTTTGATGCACTTTTCTCGGATTGGGTTGGTGGTCAGACACCCCCATATGGAAACCATCCGGTTGACACCAGGAGAACCAGGGACCGACTCCTGGCTCCCGGAAGGCCGATTTTGATGCACTTTTCTCGGATTGGGTTGGTGGTCAGACACCCCCATATGGAAATCATCCGGTTGACACTATGAGAACCAGGGACCGACTCCTGGCTCCCGGAAGGCCGATTTTGATGCACTTTTCTCGGATTGGGTTGGTGGTCAGACACCCCCATATGGAAATCATCCGGTTGACACTATGAGAACCAGGGACCGACTCCTGGCTCCCGGAAGGCCGATTTTGATGCACTTTTCTCGGATTGGGTTGGTGGTCAGACACCCCCATATGGAAATCATCCGGTTGACACTATGAGAACCAGGGACCGACTCCTGGCTCCCGGAAGGCCGATTTTGATGCACTTTTCTCGGATTGGGTTGGTGGTCAGACACCCCCATATGGAAATCATCCGGTTGACACTATGAGAACCAGGGACCGACTCCTGGCTCCCGGAAGGCCGATTTTGATGCACTTTTCTCGGATTGGGTTGGTGGTCAGACACCCCCATATGGAAATCATCCGGTTGACACTATGAGAACCAGGGACCGACTCCTGGCTCCCGGAAGGCCGATTTTGATGCACTTTTCTCGGATTGGGTTGGTGGTCAGACACCCCCATATGGAAACCATCCGGTTGACACTATGAGAACCAGGGACCGACTCCTGGCTCCCGGAAGGCCGATTTTGATGCACTTTTCTCGGATTGGGTTGGTGGTCAGACACCCCCATATGGAAACCATCCGGTTGACACCAGGAGAACCAGGGACCGACTCCTGGCTCCCGGAAGGCCGATTTTGATGCACTTTTCTCGGATTGGGTTGGTGGTCAGACACCCCCATATGGAAATCATCCGGTTGACACTATGAGAACCAGGGACCGACTCCTGGCTCCCGGAAGGCCGATTTTGATGCACTTTTCTCGGATTGGGTTGGTGGTCAGACACCCCCATATGGAAACCATCCGGTTGACACTATGAGAACCAGGGACCGACTCCTGGCTCCCGGAAGGCCGATTTTGATGCACTTTTCTCGGATTGGGTTGGTGGTCAGACACCCCCATATGGAAACCATCCGGTTGACACTATGAGAACCAGGGACCGACTCCTGGCTCCCGGAAGGCCGATTTTGATGCACTTTTCTCGGATTGGGTTGGTGGTCAGACACCCCCATATGGAAATCATCCGGTTGACACTATGAGAACCAGGGACCGACTCCTGGCTCCCGGAAGGCCGATTTTGATGCACTTTTCTCGGATTGGGTTGGTGGTCAGACACCCCCATATGGAAACCATCCGGTTGACACCAGGAGAACCAGGGACCGACTCCTGGCTCCCGGAAGGCCGATTTTGATGCACTTTTCTCGGATTGGGTTGGTGGTCAGACACCCCCATATGGAAACCATCCGGTTGACACTATGAGAACCAGGGACCGACTCCTGGCTCCCGGAAGGCCGATTTTGATGCACTTTTCTCGGATTGGGTTGGTGGTCAGACACCCCCATATGGAAATCATCCGGTTGACACTATGAGAACCAGGGACCGACTCCTGGCTCCCGGAAGGCCGATTTTGATGCACTTTTCTCGGATTGGGTTGGTGGTCAGACACCCCCATATGGAAACCATCCGGTTGACACTATGAGAACCAGGGACCGACTCCTGGCTCCCGGAAGGCCGATTTTGATGCACTTTTCTCGGATTGGGTTGGTGGTCAGACACCCCCATATGGAAACCATCCGGTTGACACCAGGAGAACCAGGGACCGACTCCTGGCTCCCGGAAGGCCGATTTTGATGCACTTTTCTCGGATTGGGTTGGTGGTCAGACACCCCCATATGGAAATCATCCGGTTGACACTATGAGAACCAGGGACCGACTCCTGGCTCCCGGAAGGCCGATTTTGATGCACTTTTCTCGGATTGGGTTGGTGGTCAGACACCCCCATATGGAAACCATCCGGTTGACACTATGAGAACCAGGGACCGACTCCTGGCTCCCGGAAGGCCGATTTTGATGCACTTTTCTCGGATTGGGTTGGTGGTCAGACACCCCCATATGGAAATCATCCGGTTGACACTATGAGAACCAGGGACCGACTCCTGGCTCCCGGAAGGCCGATTTTGATGCACTTTTCTCGGATTGGGTTGGTGGTCAGACACCCCCATATGGAAACCATCCGGTTGACACCAGGAGAACCAGGGACCGACTCCTGGCTCCCGGAAGGCCGATTTTGATGCACTTTTCTCGGATTGGGTTGGTGGTCAGACACCCCCATATGGAAACCATCCGGTTGACACTATGAGAACCAGGGACCGACTCCTGGCTCCCGGAAGGCCGATTTTGATGCACTTTTCTCGGATTGGGTTGGTGGTCAGACACCCCCATATGGAAATCATCCGGTTGACACTATGAGAACCAGGGACCGACTCCTGGCTCCCGGAAGGCCGATTTTGATGCACTTTTCTCGGATTGGGTTGGTGGTCAGACACCCCCATATGGAAATCATCCGGTTGACACTATGAGAACCAGGGACCGACTCCTGGCTCCCGGAAGGCCGATTTTGATGCACTTTTCTCGGATTGGGTTGGTGGTCAGACACCCCCATATGGAAACCATCCGGTTGACACCAGGAGAACCAGGGACCGACTCCTGGCTCCCGGAAGGCCGATTTTGATGCACTTTTCTCGGATTGGGTTGGTGGTCAGACACCCCCATATGGAAATCATCCGGTTGACACTATGAGAACCAGGGACCGACTCCTGGCTCCCGGAAGGCCGATTTTGATGCACTTTTCTCGGATTGGGTTGGTGGTCAGACACCCCCATATGGAAACCATCCGGTTGACACCAGGAGAACCAGGGACCGACTCCTGGCTCCCGGAAGGCCGATTTTGATGCACTTTTCTCGGATTGGGTTGGTGGTCAGACACCCCCATATGGAAATCATCCGGTTGACAACAGGAGAACCAGGGACCGACTCCTGGCTCCCGGAAGGCCGATTTTGATGCACTTTTCTCGGATTGGGTTGGTGGTCAGACACCCCCATATGGAAACCATCCGGTTGACAACAGGAGAACCAGGGACCGACTCCTGGCTCCCGGAAGGCCGATTTTGATGCACTTTTCTCGGATTGGGTTGGTGGTCAGACACCCCCATATGGAAACCATCCGGTTGACACTATGAGAACCAGGGACCGACTCCTGGCTCACGGAGGCCGATTTTGATGCACTTTTCTCGGATTGGGGTGGTGGTCAGACACCCCCATATGGATAACCGCCGGCGGACACCAGGAGAACCAGGGACCGACTCCTGGCTCACGGAGGCCGATTTTGTTGCACTTTTCTCGGATTGGGGTGGTGGTCAGACACCCCCATATGGAAATCATCCGGTTGACACTATGAGAACCAGGGACCGACTCCTGGCTCACGGAGGCCGATTTTGATGCACTTTTCTCGGATTGGGGTGGTGGTCAGACACCCCCATATGGTAAACCGCCGGCGGACACTAGGAGAACCAGGGGAGGCTCTTACCTCACACATGGGGGTTTTGGGTGCCCTTGGCCGGCTTGGGGGTGACCCCAAGGGGGGGTCCAAGACCCCACACCCGGATCCATCCACAGGGGGGCGCCACAGGTCACTTTAAGCCTGATTTCACTATGGGTACCCAGGGGAGGCTGTTCACTCACACATGGGGGTTTTGGGTGCCCTTGGTCGGCATGGCTGGCTTGGGGGAGACCCCAAGAAGGGGTCCAAGCACCCACAGCCGAATCCATCCACAGGGGGGCGCCACAGGTCACTTTAGGCCTGATTTCACTGGGGGGACACTGGGGAGGCTGTTCACTCACACATGGGGGTTTTGGGTGCCCTTGGTCGGCATGGCTGGCTTGGGGGAGACCCCAAGAAGGGGTCCAAGCACCCCCACCAAGATCCATCCACAGGGGGGCGCCACAGGTCACTTTAAGCCTGATTTCACTATGGGTACACTGGGGAGGCTGTTCACTCACACATGGGGGTTTTGGGTGCCCATGGTCGGCATGGCTGGCTTGGAGGAGACCCCAAGAAGGGGTCCAAGCACCCCCACCAAGATCCATCCACAGGGGGGCGCCACAGGTCACTTTAAGCCTGATTTCACTATGGGTACCCAGGGGAGGCTGTTCACTCACACATGGGGGTTTTGGGTGCCCATGGCCGGCATGGATGGCTTGGGGGGGACCCCAAGAAGGGGTCCAAGACCCCACAGCCGGATCCATCCACAGGGGGGCGCCACAGGTCACTTTAGGCCGGATTTCACTATGGGGACCCAGGGGAGGCTGTTCACTCACACATGGGGGTTTTGGGTGCCCTTGGTCGGCATGGCTGGCTTGGGGGAGACCCCAAGAAGGGGTCCAAGCACCCACAGCCGAATCCATCCACAGGGGGGCGCCACAGGTCACTTTAGGCCTGATTTCACTGGGGGGACACTGGGGAGGCTGTTCACTCACACATGGGGGTTTTGGGTGCCCTTGGTCGGCATGGCTGGCTTGGGGGAGACCCCAAGAAGGGGTCCAAGCACCCCCACCAAGATCCATCCACAGGGGGGCGCCACAGGTCACTTTAAGCCTGATTTCACTATGGGTACACTGGGGAGGCTGTTCACTCACACATGGGGGTTTTGGGTGCCCATGGTCGGCATGGCTGGCTTGGAGGAGACCCCAAGAAGGGGTCCAAGCACCCCCACCAAGATCCATCCACAGGGGGGCGCCACAGGTCACTTTAAGCCTGATTTCACTATGGGTACCCAGGGGAGGCTGTTCACTCACACATGGGGGTTTTGGGTGCCCATGGCCGGCATGGATGGCTTGGGGGGGACCCCAAGAAGGGGTCCAAGACCCCACAGCCGGATCCATCCACAGGGGGGCGCCACAGGTCACTTTAGGCCGGATTTCACTATGGGGACCCAGGGGAGGCTGTTCACTCACACATGGGGGTTTTGGGTGCCCTTGGTCGGCATGGCTGGCTTGGGGGAGACCCCAAGAAGGGGTCCAAGCACCCACAGCCGAATCCATCCACAGGGGGGCGCCACAGGTCACTTTAGGCCTGATTTCACTGGGGGGACACTGGGGAGGCTGTTCACTCACACATGGGGGTTTTGGGTGCCCTTGGTCGGCATGGCTGGCTTGGGGGAGACCCCAAGAAGGGGTCCAAGCACCCCCACCAAGATCCATCCACAGGGGGGCGCCACAGGTCACTTTAAGCCTGATTTCACTATGGGTACACTGGGGAGGCTGTTCACTCACACATGGGGGTTTTGGGTGCCCATGGTCGGCATGGCTGGCTTGGAGGAGACCCCAAGAAGGGGTCCAAGCACCCCCACCAAGATCCATCCACAGGGGGGCGCCACAGGTCACTTTAAGCCTGATTTCACTATGGGTACCCAGGGGAGGCTGTTCACTCACACATGGGGGTTTTGGGTGCCCATGGCCGGCATGGATGGCTTGGGGGGGACCCCAAGAAGGGGTCCAAGACCCCACAGCCGGATCCATCCACAGGGGGGCGCCACAGGTCACTTTAGGCCGGATTTCACTATGGGGACCCAGGGGAGGCTTTTCACTCACACATGGGGGTTTTGGGTGCCCTTGGTCGGCATGGCTGGCTTGGGGGGGACCCCAAGAAGGGGTCCAAGACCCCACAGCCGGATCCATCCACAGGGGGGCGCCACAGGTCACTTTAGGCCGGATTTCACTATGGGGACCCAGGGGAGGCTTTTCACTCACACATGGGGGTTTTGGGTGCCCTTGGTCGGCATGGCTGGCTTGGGGGGGACCCCAAGAAGGGGTCCAAGCACCCCCACCAAGATCCATCCACAGGGGGGCGCCACAGGTCATTTTCACTAGGAGAACCAGGGGAGGGCTCCTGACTCACACATGGGCATTCTGGGTGCCCATGGCTGGGATGGGTGAGACAGAGTCCAGCCCTCCACACACAAAAGTGACCCAGCAGGCCAGAAGAAAGGGGAGAGAGAGAGAGAGAGAACAAATAATACATGGGCACAGAGCAGCCAGCCTCCATTGGAGCTGCCTGCACAGTGCTGCCCTCCTGTGGGAAAGGTTCACACACACACTCACTCACTCACTCACACAGACACACACAGACAAACCTATTCACTTGGGCCTTCTCCCTCATGCCCTGCTGACATCCATGCAGGCCCACATTGACCTTTGTGACCTCTGGAGCTCCATGCACCTTGTTCTAAACTCCCTGCCTAGTAAAGGGCATCTCCCATGGGCATGAGAGTACAGCTCACTCCCCTGGAGCACCATGCCTCTTTTTAATCACTCTCTCCCTATTAAAACCCTCTCTCCCATGGGCTTGAGAGTACAGCTTACTCCCTTGACCTCCAGAGGTATAGGAGGCCAAAAAAAAAGGGGGACAGAGCAGACAGCCCCCAAAGGGGATGCCTGCTCTGCCCCCCTATGAGACAGGTTCACTCACTCACACAGACACACCTATTCACTTGGGCCTTCTCCCTCATGCCCTGCTGACATCCATGCAGGCCCACATTGACCTTTGTGACCTCTGGAGCTCCATGCCTCTTTTTAAACTCTCTCTTCCCATTAAAAGCCTCTCTCACATGGGCTTGAGAGTACAGCTTACTCCCTTGACCTCCAGAGGTATAGGAGGCCAAAAAAAAAGGGGGACAGAGCAGACAGCCCCCAAAGGGGATGCCTGCTCTGCCCCCCTATGAGACAGGTTCACTCACTCACACAGACACACCTATTCACTTGGGCCTTCTCTCTGTGGCCCTGCTGACAGCCATGCAGGCCCACATTGACCTTTGTGACCTCTGGAGCTCATTGCCTCCATCTCTACACTCCATGCCCAGTGAAACCCTCTCTCACTCGGCCTGAGACTGCAGCTCACTCCCTGGATGGCCTGGGCTCCAGAACCACGACCACCAAGCCCACACTCCCTGCCCACTCAAACCCTCTCTCACTCGGCCTCAGACTGCAGCTCACTCCCTGGATGGCCTGGGCTCCAGAACCACGACCACCAAGCCCACACTCCCTGCCCACTCAAACCCTCTCTCACTCGGCCTCAGACTGCAGCTCACTCCCTGGATGGCCTGGGCTCCAGAACCACGACCACCAAGCCCACACTCCCTGCCCACTCAAACCCTCTCTCACTCGGCCTCAGACTGCAGCTCACTCCCTGGATGGCCTGGGCTCCAGAACCACGACCACCAAGCCCACACTCCCTGCCCGCTCAAACCATCTCTCACTCGGACTGAGACTGCAGCTCACTGCATGGGCGTCCCCGACCTCCATGCCTCCAGGCCCACACTCCGTGTCCGCTCAAACCATCTCTCACTCGGACTGAGACTGCAGCTCACTGCATGGGCGTCCCCGACCTCCATGCCTCCAGGCCCACACTCCGTGTCCGCTCAAACCATCTCTCACTCGGACTGAGACTGCAGCTCACTGCATGGGCGTCCCCGACCTCCATGCCTCCAGGCCCACACTCTGTGTCCGCTCAAACCATCTCTCACTCGGACTGAGACTGCAGCTCACTGCATGGGCCTCCCCGACCTCCATGCCTCCAGGCCCACACTCCGTGTCCGCTCAAACCATCTCTCACTCGGACTGAGACTGCAGCTCACTGCATGGGCGTCCCCGACCTCCATGCCTCCAGGCCCACACTCCGTGTCCGCTCAAACCATCTCTCACTCGGACTGAGACTGCAGCTCACTGCATGGGCGTCCCCGACCTCCATGCCTCCAGGCCCACACTCTGTGTCCGCTCAAACCATCTCTCACTCGGACTGAGACTGCAGCTCACTGCATGGGCCTCCCCGACCTCCATGCCTCCAGGCCCACACTCCGTGTCCGCTCAAACCATCTCTCACTCGGACTGAGACTGCAGCTCACTGCATGGGCGTCCCCGACCTCCATGCCTCCAGGCCCACACTCTGTGTCCGCTCAAACCATCTCTCACTCGGACTGAGACTGCAGCTCACTGCATGGGCCTCCCCGACCTCCATGCCTCCAGGCCCACACTCCGTGTCCGCTCAAACCATCTCTCACTCGGACTGAGACTGCAGCTCACTGCATGGGCGTCCCCGACCTCCATGCCTCCAGGCCCACACTCCGTGTCCGCTCAAACCATCTCTCACTCGG
>NW_028157906.1:0-10000 GCF_964263955.1 Coregonus lavaretus | reverse complement strand
TTGCCATCACCCCCGGATCAATCCGCCATGGAAGTCTATTCTCTGAAAACGAGGTTTTCAAAATCGCGCCGGTACCTGTCTGGCCGACCTGGAACCGAGTGGGGCTACTACGGGAGAGGCCAAATTATCGACATAAGCCCTGCCACCCGCTGGGCCTGTCTGTGCTCCGCCGTTTGGGGGAAAAAACAGCGATTTCGGTTTTGAAAAAACGACTTAAAACGTTAATAATTCAAAAACTAAAAGTCCAATCAGGATGGGGTTTTTTTGGCGCAAAAGGGCACGAATAGACGCACATTTATATATAAATTAATTCGTTTTTGGAAATTTTTTACTATATTTTAATTATGTTAGAAAAGTGAAAAAAAAAAATAGGGGTCAGAACGGTTGATGTTCCTATACGAGTTAAGAAAAACCCTTTTAGGTAATGGAAGTTCATCATAAAAGAGGATAATAGACCAAATTTGGGACCTCTAGCTCATCGGGAAGTATTTTTAAACATTATTTGAAAAAATCGGAAAAATCGGCCGAAATTGCACTATGTCCCTTCGTGCATGGTAACCCAAATGAGAACCAGGGGGAACGGCTCCTGACTCACACAAGGCCGACATGGGTGCTCTTGGTCGGATTGGGTTGTGGGTCAGACACCCCCACATGGAAGACCGCCGGCGGTCGATGGGAGAACCAGAGACCGACTCCTGGCTCACGGAAGGCCGATTTGGGTGCACTTGGTCGGATTGGGTTGTGGGTCAGACACCCCAACATGGTTGTCCGCCGGCGGACACCAGGAGAACCAGGGACCGACTCCTGGCTCACGGAAGGCCGATTTGATGCACTTTTTTCGGATTGGGGTGGTGGTCAGACACCCCCATATGGAAATCATCCGGTTGACAACAGGAGAACCAGGGACCGACTCCTGCCTCACGGAAGGCCGATTTTGATGCACTTTTCTCGGATTGGGTTGGTGGTCAGACACCCCCATATGGATAACCGCCGGCGGACACCAGGAGAACCAGGGACCGACTCCTGGCTCCCGGAAGGCCGATTTTGATGCACTTTTCTCGGATTGGGTTGGTGGTCAGACACCCCCATATGGAAATCATCCGGTTGACACTATGAGAACCAGGGACCGACTCCTGGCTCCCGGAAGGCCGATTTTGATGCACTTTTCTCGGATTGGGTTGGTGGTCAGACACCCCCATATGGAAACCATCCGGTTGACACCAGGAGAACCAGGGACCGACTCCTGGCTCCCGGAAGGCCGATTTTGATGCACTTTTCTCGGATTGGGTTGGTGGTCAGACACCCCCATATGGAAATCATCCGGTTGACACTATGAGAACCAGGGACCGACTCCTGGCTCCCGGAAGGCCGATTTTGATGCACTTTTCTCGGATTGGGTTGGTGGTCAGACACCCCCATATGGAAATCATCCGGTTGACACTATGAGAACCAGGGACCGACTCCTGGCTCCCGGAAGGCCGATTTTGATGCACTTTTCTCGGATTGGGTTGGTGGTCAGACACCCCCATATGGAAATCATCCGGTTGACACTATGAGAACCAGGGACCGACTCCTGGCTCCCGGAAGGCCGATTTTGATGCACTTTTCTCGGATTGGGTTGGTGGTCAGACACCCCCATATGGAAATCATCCGGTTGACACTATGAGAACCAGGGACCGACTCCTGGCTCCCGGAAGGCCGATTTTGATGCACTTTTCTCGGATTGGGTTGGTGGTCAGACACCCCCATATGGAAATCATCCGGTTGACACTATGAGAACCAGGGACCGACTCCTGGCTCCCGGAAGGCCGATTTTGATGCACTTTTCTCGGATTGGGTTGGTGGTCAGACACCCCCATATGGAAACCATCCGGTTGACACTATGAGAACCAGGGACCGACTCCTGGCTCCCGGAAGGCCGATTTTGATGCACTTTTCTCGGATTGGGTTGGTGGTCAGACACCCCCATATGGAAACCATCCGGTTGACACCAGGAGAACCAGGGACCGACTCCTGGCTCCCGGAAGGCCGATTTTGATGCACTTTTCTCGGATTGGGTTGGTGGTCAGACACCCCCATATGGAAATCATCCGGTTGACACTATGAGAACCAGGGACCGACTCCTGGCTCCCGGAAGGCCGATTTTGATGCACTTTTCTCGGATTGGGTTGGTGGTCAGACACCCCCATATGGAAACCATCCGGTTGACACTATGAGAACCAGGGACCGACTCCTGGCTCCCGGAAGGCCGATTTTGATGCACTTTTCTCGGATTGGGTTGGTGGTCAGACACCCCCATATGGAAATCATCCGGTTGACACTATGAGAACCAGGGACCGACTCCTGGCTCCCGGAAGGCCGATTTTGATGCACTTTTCTCGGATTGGGTTGGTGGTCAGACACCCCCATATGGAAACCATCCGGTTGACACCAGGAGAACCAGGGACCGACTCCTGGCTCCCGGAAGGCCGATTTTGATGCACTTTTCTCGGATTGGGTTGGTGGTCAGACACCCCCATATGGAAACCATCCGGTTGACACTATGAGAACCAGGGACCGACTCCTGGCTCCCGGAAGGCCGATTTTGATGCACTTTTCTCGGATTGGGTTGGTGGTCAGACACCCCCATATGGAAATCATCCGGTTGACACTATGAGAACCAGGGACCGACTCCTGGCTCCCGGAAGGCCGATTTTGATGCACTTTTCTCGGATTGGGTTGGTGGTCAGACACCCCCATATGGAAATCATCCGGTTGACACTATGAGAACCAGGGACCGACTCCTGGCTCCCGGAAGGCCGATTTTGATGCACTTTTCTCGGATTGGGTTGGTGGTCAGACACCCCCATATGGAAACCATCCGGTTGACACCAGGAGAACCAGGGACCGACTCCTGGCTCCCGGAAGGCCGATTTTGATGCACTTTTCTCGGATTGGGTTGGTGGTCAGACACCCCCATATGGAAATCATCCGGTTGACACTATGAGAACCAGGGACCGACTCCTGGCTCCCGGAAGGCCGATTTTGATGCACTTTTCTCGGATTGGGTTGGTGGTCAGACACCCCCATATGGAAACCATCCGGTTGACACCAGGAGAACCAGGGACCGACTCCTGGCTCCCGGAAGGCCGATTTTGATGCACTTTTCTCGGATTGGGTTGGTGGTCAGACACCCCCATATGGAAATCATCCGGTTGACAACAGGAGAACCAGGGACCGACTCCTGGCTCCCGGAAGGCCGATTTTGATGCACTTTTCTCGGATTGGGTTGGTGGTCAGACACCCCCATATGGAAACCATCCGGTTGACAACAGGAGAACCAGGGACCGACTCCTGGCTCCCGGAAGGCCGATTTTGATGCACTTTTCTCGGATTGGGTTGGTGGTCAGACACCCCCATATGGAAACCATCCGGTTGACACTATGAGAACCAGGGACCGACTCCTGGCTCACGGAGGCCGATTTTGATGCACTTTTCTCGGATTGGGGTGGTGGTCAGACACCCCCATATGGATAACCGCCGGCGGACACCAGGAGAACCAGGGACCGACTCCTGGCTCACGGAGGCCGATTTTGTTGCACTTTTCTCGGATTGGGGTGGTGGTCAGACACCCCCATATGGAAATCATCCGGTTGACACTATGAGAACCAGGGACCGACTCCTGGCTCACGGAGGCCGATTTTGATGCACTTTTCTCGGATTGGGGTGGTGGTCAGACACCCCCATATGGTAAACCGCCGGCGGACACTAGGAGAACCAGGGGAGGCTCTTACCTCACACATGGGGGTTTTGGGTGCCCTTGGCCGGCTTGGGGGTGACCCCAAGGGGGGGTCCAAGACCCCACACCCGGATCCATCCACAGGGGGGCGCCACAGGTCACTTTAAGCCTGATTTCACTATGGGTACCCAGGGGAGGCTGTTCACTCACACATGGGGGTTTTGGGTGCCCTTGGTCGGCATGGCTGGCTTGGGGGAGACCCCAAGAAGGGGTCCAAGCACCCACAGCCGAATCCATCCACAGGGGGCGCCACAGGTCACTTTAGGCCTGATTTCACTGGGGGGACACTGGGGAGGCTGTTCACTCACACATGGGGGTTTTGGGTGCCCTTGGTCGGCATGGCTGGCTTGGGGGAGACCCCAAGAAGGGGTCCAAGCACCCCCACCAAGATCCATCCACAGGGGGGCGCCACAGGTCACTTTAAGCCTGATTTCACTATGGGTACACTGGGGAGGCTGTTCACTCACACATGGGGGTTTTGGGTGCCCATGGTCGGCATGGCTGGCTTGGAGGAGACCCCAAGAAGGGGTCCAAGCACCCCCACCAAGATCCATCCACAGGGGGGCGCCACAGGTCACTTTAAGCCTGATTTCACTATGGGTACCCAGGGGAGGCTGTTCACTCACACATGGGGGTTTTGGGTGCCCATGGCCGGCATGGATGGCTTGGGGGGGACCCCAAGAAGGGGTCCAAGACCCCACAGCCGGATCCATCCACAGGGGGGCGCCACAGGTCACTTTAGGCCGGATTTCACTATGGGGACCCAGGGGAGGCTGTTCACTCACACATGGGGGTTTTGGGTGCCCTTGGTCGGCATGGCTGGCTTGGGGGAGACCCCAAGAAGGGGTCCAAGCACCCACAGCCGAATCCATCCACAGGGGGGCGCCACAGGTCACTTTAGGCCTGATTTCACTGGGGGGACACTGGGGAGGCTGTTCACTCACACATGGGGGTTTTGGGTGCCCTTGGTCGGCATGGCTGGCTTGGGGGAGACCCCAAGAAGGGGTCCAAGCACCCCCACCAAGATCCATCCACAGGGGGGCGCCACAGGTCACTTTAAGCCTGATTTCACTATGGGTACACTGGGGAGGCTGTTCACTCACACATGGGGGTTTTGGGTGCCCATGGTCGGCATGGCTGGCTTGGAGGAGACCCCAAGAAGGGGTCCAAGCACCCCCACCAAGATCCATCCACAGGGGGGCGCCACAGGTCACTTTAAGCCTGATTTCACTATGGGTACCCAGGGGAGGCTGTTCACTCACACATGGGGGTTTTGGGTGCCCATGGCCGGCATGGATGGCTTGGGGGGGACCCCAAGAAGGGGTCCAAGACCCCACAGCCGGATCCATCCACAGGGGGGCGCCACAGGTCACTTTAGGCCGGATTTCACTATGGGGACCCAGGGGAGGCTGTTCACTCACACATGGGGGTTTTGGGTGCCCTTGGTCGGCATGGCTGGCTTGGGGGAGACCCCAAGAAGGGGTCCAAGCACCCACAGCCGAATCCATCCACAGGGGGGCGCCACAGGTCACTTTAGGCCTGATTTCACTGGGGGGACACTGGGGAGGCTGTTCACTCACACATGGGGGTTTTGGGTGCCCTTGGTCGGCATGGCTGGCTTGGGGGAGACCCCAAGAAGGGGTCCAAGCACCCCCACCAAGATCCATCCACAGGGGGGCGCCACAGGTCACTTTAAGCCTGATTTCACTATGGGTACACTGGGGAGGCTGTTCACTCACACATGGGGGTTTTGGGTGCCCATGGTCGGCATGGCTGGCTTGGAGGAGACCCCAAGAAGGGGTCCAAGCACCCCCACCAAGATCCATCCACAGGGGGGCGCCACAGGTCACTTTAAGCCTGATTTCACTATGGGTACCCAGGGGAGGCTGTTCACTCACACATGGGGGTTTTGGGTGCCCATGGCCGGCATGGATGGCTTGGGGGGGACCCCAAGAAGGGGTCCAAGACCCCACAGCCGGATCCATCCACAGGGGGGCGCCACAGGTCACTTTAGGCCGGATTTCACTATGGGGACCCAGGGGAGGCTTTTCACTCACACATGGGGGTTTTGGGTGCCCTTGGTCGGCATGGCTGGCTTGGGGGGGACCCCAAGAAGGGGTCCAAGACCCCACAGCCGGATCCATCCACAGGGGGGCGCCACAGGTCACTTTAGGCCGGATTTCACTATGGGGACCCAGGGGAGGCTTTTCACTCACACATGGGGGTTTTGGGTGCCCTTGGTCGGCATGGCTGGCTTGGGGGGGACCCCAAGAAGGGGTCCAAGCACCCCCACCAAGATCCATCCACAGGGGGGCGCCACAGGTCATTTTCACTAGGAGAACCAGGGGAGGGCTCCTGACTCACACATGGGCATTCTGGGTGCCCATGGCTGGGATGGGTGAGACAGAGTCCAGCCCTCCACACACAAAAGTGACCCAGCAGGCCAGAAGAAAGGGGAGAGAGAGAGAGAGAGAACAAATAATACATGGGCACAGAGCAGCCAGCCTCCATTGGAGCTGCCTGCACAGTGCTGCCCTCCTGTGGGAAAGGTTCACACACACTCACTCACTCACTCACACAGACACACACAGACAAACCTATTCACTTGGGCCTTCTCCCTCATGCCCTGCTGACATCCATGCAGGCCCACATTGACCTTTGTGACCTCTGGAGCTCCATGCACCTTGTTCTAAACTCCCTGCCTAGTAAAGGGCATCTCCCATGGGCATGAGAGTACAGCTCACTCCCCTGGAGCACCATGCCTCTTTTTAATCACTCTCTCCCTATTAAAACCCTCTCTCCCATGGGCTTGAGAGTACAGCTTACTCCCTTGACCTCCAGAGGTATAGGAGGCCAAAAAAAAAGGGGGACAGAGCAGACAGCCCCCAAAGGGGATGCCTGCTCTGCCCCCCTATGAGACAGGTTCACTCACTCACACAGACACACCTATTCACTTGGGCCTTCTCCCTCATGCCCTGCTGACATCCATGCAGGCCCACATTGACCTTTGTGACCTCTGGAGCTCCATGCCTCTTTTTAAACTCTCTCTTCCCATTAAAAGCCTCTCTCACATGGGCTTGAGAGTACAGCTTACTCCCTTGACCTCCAGAGGTATAGGAGGCCAAAAAAAAAGGGGGACAGAGCAGACAGCCCCCAAAGGGGATGCCTGCTCTGCCCCCCTATGAGACAGGTTCACTCACTCACACAGACACACCTATTCACTTGGGCCTTCTCTCTGTGGCCCTGCTGACAGCCATGCAGGCCCACATTGACCTTTGTGACCTCTGGAGCTCATTGCCTCCATCTCTACACTCCATGCCCAGTGAAACCCTCTCTCACTCGGCCTGAGACTGCAGCTCACTCCCTGGATGGCCTGGGCTCCAGAACCACGACCACCAAGCCCACACTCCCTGCCCACTCAAACCCTCTCTCACTCGGCCTCAGACTGCAGCTCACTCCCTGGATGGCCTGGGCTCCAGAACCACGACCACCAAGCCCACACTCCCTGCCCACTCAAACCCTCTCTCACTCGGCCTCAGACTGCAGCTCACTCCCTGGATGGCCTGGGCTCCAGAACCACGACCACCAAGCCCACACTCCCTGCCCACTCAAACCCTCTCTCACTCGGCCTCAGACTGCAGCTCACTCCCTGGATGGCCTGGGCTCCAGAACCACGACCACCAAGCCCACACTCCCTGCCCGCTCAAACCATCTCTCACTCGGACTGAGACTGCAGCTCACTGCATGGGCGTCCCCGACCTCCATGCCTCCAGGCCCACACTCCGTGTCCGCTCAAACCATCTCTCACTCGGACTGAGACTGCAGCTCACTGCATGGGCGTCCCCGACCTCCATGCCTCCAGGCCCACACTCCGTGTCCGCTCAAACCATCTCTCACTCGGACTGAGACTGCAGCTCACTGCATGGGCGTCCCCGACCTCCATGCCTCCAGGCCCACACTCTGTGTCCGCTCAAACCATCTCTCACTCGGACTGAGACTGCAGCTCACTGCATGGGCCTCCCCGACCTCCATGCCTCCAGGCCCACACTCCGTGTCCGCTCAAACCATCTCTCACTCGGACTGAGACTGCAGCTCACTGCATGGGCGTCCCCGACCTCCATGCCTCCAGGCCCACACTCCGTGTCCGCTCAAACCATCTCTCACTCGGACTGAGACTGCAGCTCACTGCATGGGCGTCCCCGACCTCCATGCCTCCAGGCCCACACTCTGTGTCCGCTCAAACCATCTCTCACTCGGACTGAGACTGCAGCTCACTGCATGGGCCTCCCCGACCTCCATGCCTCCAGGCCCACACTCTGTGTCCGCTCAAACCATCTCTCACTCGGACTGAGACTGCAGCTCACTGCATGGGCCTCCCCGACCTCCATGCCTCCAGGCCCACACTCTGTGTCCGCTCAAACCATCTCTCACTCGGACTGAGACTGCAGCTCACTGCATGGGCCTCCCCGACCTCCATGCCTCCAGGCCCACACTCCGTGTCCGCTCAAACCATCTCTCACTCGGACTGAGACTGCAGCTCACTGCATGGGCCTCCCCGACCTCCATGCCTCCAGGCCCACACTCTGTGTCCGCTCAAACCATCTCTCACTCGGACTGAGACTGCAGCTCACTGCATGGGCGTCCCCGACCTCCATGCCTCCAGGCCCACACTCTGTGTCCGCTCAAACCATCTCTCACTCGGACTGAGACTGCAGCTCACTGCATGGGCCTCCCCGACCTCCATGCCTCCAGGCCCACACTCCGTGTCCGCTCAAACCATCTCTCACTCGGACTGAGACTGCAGCTCACTGCATGGGCGTCCCCGACCTCCATGCCTCCAGGCCCACACTCCGTGTCCGCTCAAACCATCTCTCACTCGGACTGAGACTGCAGCTCACTGCATGGGCGTCCCCGACCTCCATGCCTCCAGGCCCACACTCTGTGTCCGCTCAAACCATCTCTCACTCGGACTGAGACTGCAGCTCACTGCATGGGCCTCCCCGACCTCCATGCCTCCAGGCCCACACTCTGTGTCCGCTCAAACCATCTCTCACTCGGACTGAGACTGCAGCTCACTGCATGGGCCTCCCCGACCTCCATGCCTCCAGGCCCACACTCTGTGTCCGCTCAAACCATCTCTCACTCGGACTGAGACTGCAGCTCACTGCATGGGCCTCCCCGACCTCCATGCCTCCAGGCCCACACTCCGTGTCCGCTCAAACCATCTCTCACTCGGACTGAGACTGCAGCTCACTGCATGGGCCTCCCCGACCTCCATGCCTCCAGGCCCACACTCTGTGTCCGCTCAAACCATCTCTCACTCGGACTGAGACTGCAGCTCACTGCATGGGCGTCCCCGACCTCCATGCCTCCAGGCCCACACTCCGTGTCCGCTCAAACCATCTCTCACTCGGACTGAGACTGCAGCTCACTCCCTCGACCTCCATGCCTCTCCGACCTCCATGCCTCCAGGCCCACACTCCATGCCCGCTCAAACCATCTCTCACTCGGCCTGAGACTGCAGCTCACTCCCTGGGTGGCCTGGGCTCCAGAACCACGACCACCAGGCGAACCGGGGCACCCACTCTTAAGCACCCCTCCCGCGGACACAAAGTAGTCTTAAGCCCGGCCTTCAGGAACCACGCGTACCTGGTAACCCAAAACAAGCTCATCGTACCTGGTAACCCAATTTTATTTCTATTTTTTCCCCGTTCACAGACTAAGTCCCCACTCAGACCTCCGCTGCCTGAGTGACGCCCTTAGCCTGCTAGTCCGACCAACCCTGCTCGGACTCGGGGTGCCCACCGCCCTTGGGCTGCCTGCCCTGGTTCTTTTTTTTTTTTCCGCTCAGAGACTAAGTCCCCACTCAGACCTCCACAGCCTGAGTGACGCCCTTAGCCCGCTAGTCCGACCGCCCCTGCTCGGACTCGGGGTGCCCACCGCCCTTGGGCTGCCCTGGTTCTTTTTTTTTTTTCCGCTCAGAGACTAAGTCCCCACTCAGACCTCCACAGCCTGAGTGACGCCCTTAGCCCGCTAGTCCGACCGCCCCTGCTCGGACTCGGGGTGCCCACCGCCCTTGGGCTGCCCTGGTTCTTTTTTTTTTTTCCGCTCAGAGACTAAGTCCCCACCATTTTTTGTACCTGGTTACCTCAGAGTAACACGGGAGGAAGGTGGAGGAAGACGCCTTCCGTCCCCGACAAAAGCTTGGATCGAGGGCTGACT
>NW_028157907.1:0-35333 GCF_964263955.1 Coregonus lavaretus | reverse complement strand
AGGTTTTTGTTAATCACTGTAAATCTCTGTACAAATTAAATGTGTTATTTGATTATCTGTAAAGTAGCGAGCTCCATTCAAAGAAATACACCCCAGATTCCATGTCTTCTCCTAGACTATAGCACAGTACAGTTTACAATGGGAAAACTCATTTCCTGTCTTCTCCTATACTACAGTACAGTCTACAATGGGAAAACTGCTGGAGGTGAATTCCTGGCATTCACACCTCTCCAACTGCTTTCACACTGAACTGGGATGGAGGCAACATGCCAGCAGAATGCTGCATCATATCTGGTATCGTGTTAGTGAATGGGGCTTGTGGAGCCTGGTTGGAGAACCGTCAGATCTGGTAGCGTGTTAGTGAATGGGGCTTGTTGGAACATGGTTGGAGAACCATCAGATCTGGTATCGTGTTAGTGAATGGGGCTTGTTGGAGCCTGGTTGAAGAACCATCAGATCTGGTAGCGTGTTAGAGAATGGACTTGTGGAGCCTGGTTGGAGAACCATCAGATCTGGTAGTGTGTGTTAGTGAATGGGCTTGTGGAGCCTGGTTGGAGTGATGAACTACTATTGTAGTCCACAGAGCGCTAGTAGGATTCTATTCCATTCCATTCACTGTCATGAAAAGTAATATCCTAACTGCATTAATTCATAAATTCTTCGTTCATTAATTTATTTGTTCATTCATTCCCTAGAATATTTAGAATATTTATTCCCCATCACTAGGACCAGCCAAGATCTGCAGAGGTAGAATTTCCCCAAGCACCCAGACATTTAAAAATCAATAGACTACAATCTAATCTCTCTTTGATGAGAAAACCTCCTCCAGTACAGTAGTCTGTCATAATATATAATTATATATATTATATAGAATTCCATGTCTCCGTATAGGACAGCTCAAATCCCACAGCATAGCTACAGTAGATACTGTGATGCTGCATAGTAGAAATATCCCACTGGAACCCTGTGTGCTGCAGTGAAGTATATATAGTATTGTCATCGCTCTGTTATTCAGCGTATCATGACCTGTTCCACAGAGCAGTAGGAGGAGGAGGAATGCTGATTAGTTTAAGTTCCCTCTGTGTCATCATTAATAATAACACTATTTCCTATATATTAATATAGTAGTAGTGTAGCATAATATTTTGCCCTCTGAGTGTCATGCAGAGTAGGTTAATGTAATATTGCACTCCAGAGGATTAGGGGATGGAAGTATAATATTAGTTGTACTGTCCCACTAGGCAAAAACACAATGTGAATCAATGTTCTAGCAATATTACATTTTGTCATATTTCCACATACTGACATTGAACATCGATGGATTTTTGGTTGTATTTGTGAAAACGCATCAACATACAGTCAGGTCCAAAATTATTGCCACCCTTGATAAAGATTAGCAAAAAACACAGTATAAAATAAATAATACAAATACTGAGCTATTTTATATGCTAAAAAAAATAGAAAATTATATTATTTTATACTAATACAATTGTCAGAGAAAGAGATTTTGTTTAACAAGTAATATTGTTTTTTTCTCAAAAAGATAGGGGTCAGAATAATTGTCAACCCTGTTTTCAATACTTTTCTATACCTCACGTTGCGAGGATAACGGCACTGAGCCTTTTTCTAAAATGTTTTATGAGATTGGAGAGCACATTGGAAGGGAGCTTAGACCATGCCTCTAGGGCTGGGAATTGCCACGGACCTCACAATACAATATTATAATTTCTTAGTTGCCGATACGATATGTATTGCGATTCTCACGATTCTCACAATTCTGTATTGCGAATCGATACTGCAATTTCATGTTACAAACATATTGCTCACTATATGTCTGCTGCAGAGAGATAAGAGAGAGCATGAGAAAACGGGTTTTGATCAGTGAGGGAAATAAAAATACTGAAAACATGTTGGTTCACTATTTAAAAAGAAGATAGAGAAATACAGTAGTTATATGATGAAAAATGCCAGAATGTTGTTGCAGGTACAGCTAACTTTCTTTGCAATACTTGGGAGTCAAATATAAATATAACATTGTCTAAAAATAATATTGCGATATGTTACTGTCCCCCATCACTACATTCCTCCATACAGAATATTTCCAGATCCTTGATATCATTCATCTAAACTCATGGACTGCCCTCTTCAATTCAAACCACAGGTTTTCAATGGATTCAAGTTCGGAGACTGAGATGGCCATTGCAAAATGTTGATTTTGTGGTCAATTAACAATTTTTTGTAAATTTTGATGTGTGCCTGGCAAAGACAACCAGGTTTTTGGCTAAAATGTCCTGGTACTGGGTAAAGTTAATGATGTCGTTGACCTTAACAAGGGAAGGCCCCAGGACCAGTGGAAGCAAAATATCCCCATAACATCAAAGATCCACCACCATATTCTACAGTAGGTATGGGGTCATTTTCTGCATAGCCCCACTAAATCAACATCAACATCAACTCAGTCTCCAGACTTGAACCCCATTGAAAACCTGTGGTTTGAATTGAAGAGGGCGGTCCATAAACGCAGATGAAGGATATCAAGGATCTGGAAATATTAGAGGATTGGTCTACGATCCCTCCCAATGTGTTCTCCAATATCATAAAACGTTTGAAAAAAAGGCAGTCCTGTTATCCTCGCAAGGTGAGGTATTAAAAGGTATTGAAAATAATTTTCAATCTTTTCTAGATAATTTGTTTTACTTGTTCCAAAATATATATTTCTGAGCAATTGTATTAGTATAACATAATAAAAATAATAAAAAATGAACATACAATATAGCTCAGTATTTGTATTATTACTTTTATCAAGGATGCCAATAATTTTGGACCTGACTATACAGCTATGTGTTCCCCTATATGTGTCACGCCCTGGCTCTGGGACTCTGTTATGTTGAGCCAGGGTGTGTAGTTTCTATGTGTTTGTGTTCTAGGTTCTTTATCTAGCTCATGTGTTTCTGTGTTGGCCGGGGTGGTTCTCAATCAGAGGCAATGAGTGTCAGCTGTTGCTTGTTGTCTCTGATTGGGAACCATACTTAGGCAGCCTGTTTTCCACAGTGTATTGTGGGATCTTGTTCCGTGTTGGTTTTGTGTTGTAAACCAAGGAATTCACGTATCGTTTTGTAGTTTTGTTCGTGTGGGTGAATATAAATAAAAGTATGTTCGCATATCACGCTGCGCCTTGGTCCACTGTGTTTGACGAGCGTGACAGACGATCCCACCTCGACTGGGTCAAGCAGCGTGAGGAGGAGAGAGGTTGGACTTGGGAGCAGAGGATGGAGAGTCTGGCGAGAGCCATGGAGGCCATATCCACGGGGGGGAGACAAGCCCAAGACATTTTTAGGGGGGGCTCACACCGTGGACGACGGAGCTGCTGGAGGCCGATAAGGGGCGAGTTAGTGGACGAGGAGAGAAGGCCACCGGGTTACGGGAGCCATTGGCGAGTAGAGGGAAGGAAAATGTAGAGGCACAGCGAGAGGTACTGAGGTGTGTTGCCAGTCCGGTCCGGCCCGTTCCTGAACCCCGGGTAAGGCCAGTGGTGTGTGTTCCTAGTGCGGTCCGGCCTGTTCCTGTCCCTCGCACCAAGCCTGTGATGCGCGTCGCCAGCCCGGTCCGGCCTGTTCATGCCTCTCGCACCAAGCCTACGGTACGCGTCGCCAGCCCGGCCCGGCCTGTTCCTGCTCCCCGCACCAAGCCAATGGTGCGCGTCGCCAGCCCGGCCCGGCCTGTTCCTGCTCCCCGCACCAAGCCAATGGTGCGCGTCGCCAGCCCGGCCCGGCCTGTTCCTGCTCCCCGCACCAAGCCTATGGTGTGCGTCGCCAGCCCGGTCCGGCCCGTTCCTGCTCCCCGCACCAAGCCAGGGGTGCGCG
Organism: Coregonus lavaretus; assembly: GCF_964263955.1. NCBI lineage: Eukaryota > Metazoa > Chordata > Actinopteri > Salmoniformes > Salmonidae > Coregonus > Coregonus lavaretus. Next base: position 31,470 of record NW_028157907.1, on the reverse strand, counting down.
TCGCCAGCCCGGCCCGGCCTGTTCCTGCTCCCCGCACCAAGCCTATGGTGTGCGTCGCCAGCCCGGTCCGGCCCGTTCCTGCTCCCCGCACCAAGCCAGGGGTGCGTGTCGTCAGCCCGGACCGGCTCAGTCCTGCTCCCCGCATCAAGCCTGTGGTGCGCATCGTCAGCCCGGTCCGGCCCGTTCCTGCTCCCCGCACCAAGCCAGGGGTGCGCGTCGTCAGCCTGGTTCGGCCCGTTCCTGCTCCCCGCACCAAGCCTGTGGTGCGCGTCGTCAGCCCGGCACAGCCCGTGCCTGGGTCACCGGTGCCTGGTCAGGTACCGGTCAGCTGCTCCACATCGGAGCCTAAGCAATACGCTCCACCGATGTCAAGTCCAGCTCCAGCCAGCGGGGCCAGACCGGACCAGGGGCGCTACGGGGGGATTGTTGGAGGGTGGGGGTCAAGCCCGGAGCCGGAACCGCCTCCGAGGAGGAATGCCCACCCGGCCCTCCCCTGTTCGGTTTATGTTTGGCGCGGTCGCAGTCCGCACCTTTGGGGGGGGGGGGGGGGTACTGTCACGCCCTGGCTCTGGGACTCTGTTATGTTGAGCCAGGGTGTGTAGTTTCTATGTGTTTGTGTTCTAGGTTCTTTATCTAGCTCATGTGTTTCTGTGTTGGCCGGGGTGGTTCTCAATCAGAGGCAACGAGTGTCAGCTGTTGCTTGTTGTCTCTGATTGGGAACCATACTTAGGCAGCCTGTTTTCCACAGTGTATTGTGGGATCTTGTTCCGTGTTGGTTTTGTGTTGTAAACCAAGGACTTCACGTATCGTTTTGTAGTTTTGTTCGTGTGGGTGAATATAAATAAAAGTATGTTCGCATATCACGCTGCGCCTTGGTCCACTGTGTTTGACGATCGTGACAATATGTGCAGTGTACAGTGAGGGAAAAAAGTATTTGATCCCCTGCTAATTTTGTATGTTTGCCAACTGACAAAGACATGATCAGTCTATTATTTTAATGGTAGGTTTATTTGAACAGTGAGAGACAGAATAACAACAACAAAAATCCAGAAAAACGCATGTCAAAAATGTTATAAATTGATTTGCATTTTAATGAGGGAAATAAGTATTTGACCCCTCTGCAAAACATGACTTAGTACTTGGTGGCAAAACCCTTGTTGGCAATCACAGAGGTCAGACATTTCTTGTAGTTGGCCACCAGGTTTGCACACATCTCAGGAGGGATTTTGTCCCACTCCTCTTTGCAGATCTTCTCCAAGTCATTAAGGTTTCGAGGCTGACGTTTGGCAACTCAAACCTTCAGCTCTCTCCACAGATTTTCTATGGGATTAAGGTCTGGAGACTGGCTAGGCCACTCCAGGACCTTAATGTGCTTCTTCTTGAGCCAATCCTTTGTTGCCTTGGCCGTGTGTTTTGGGTAATTGTCATGCTGGAATACCCATCCACGACCCATTTTCAATGCCCTAGCTGAGGGAAGGAGGTTCTCACCCAAGATTTGACGGTACATGGCCCCGTCCATCGTCCCTTTGATGCGGTGAAGTTGTCCTGTCCCCTTAGCAGAAAAACACTCCCAAAGCATAATGTTTCCACCTCCATGTTTGACAGTGGGGATGGTGTTCCAATGGTGATTTTAAAACAGTTGCAGTTGCAGTTTAATGGTTGTGATATGAGAAAACTGAGGATGGATGAACAACATTGTAGTTACTCCACAATACTAACCTAAATGACAGAGTGAAAAGAAGGAAGCCTGTACAGAATAAAAATATTCCAAAACATGCATCTGTTTGCAACAAGGCACTTAAGTAATGCTGCAAAAAATGTGGCAAAGAAATACAATTTTTGTCCTGAATACAGAGAGTTATGTTTGGGGCAAATCCAACACAACACATCACTGTGTACCACTCTTCATATTTTCAAGTATTGTGGTGGCATCATGTTATGGGTATGTTTGTCATCGGCAAGGACCAGGGACTTTTTTAGGATAAAAATAAACGGAATACAGCTAAGCACAGGCAAAATCTTAGAGGAAAATCTGGTTCAGTCTTCTTTCAAACAGACACAGAGACGAATTCACCTTTCAGCAGGACAATAACCTAAAACACATGGCCAAAATCTACACTGGAGTTGCTTACCAAGATGACAATGAATGTTCCTGAGTGGCCTAGTTACAGTTTTGATTTAAATCGACTTGAAAATCTAAGGCAAGACTTGAAAATGACTCTCTAGCAATGATCAACAACCAACTTAACAGAGCTTGAAGAATGTTTTAAAGAATAATAGGCAAATATTGTACAATCCATGTGTGCAAAGCGCTTAGTGATTTTTCAAAAAATATATATAAATGCTAGAATTGTTCTTCCTCTTTGATGTTACAGAGTATTTTGTGTAGATCGTTGACCAAAAATGACAATTAAATCAATTTTAATCCCACTTTGTAACACAACAAAATGTGGAAAAAGTCAAGGGGTGTGAATACTTTTTGAATGCACTTTATAGTCTATAGTAATTCCCGGTAGACTGTCATGCGGGGTGATAACTCTGTCCAGCAGCAGCAGTGGAGTGAACAGTGAAGTGCAGCTGCAGCTCAATGCTCTTCGTTTTAATTGGCCAATACTTCAATCACAGCCACTGGAGTGTGTCCTCTCTGATGGAACAGATCCTCTCTCTCTCTCTCTCTCTCTCTTTCTCTCTCTCTCTCTCTCTCTCTCTCTCTATCTCTCTCTCTCTCTCTCTCTCTCTCTCTCTCTCTCTCTCTCGCTCTCTCATTTATTCATTCATTCATTCATCCACTCACTATTTCTCTCTCTCTCTCACACACACACACACATACTCACTCTCTTTCCTATCTCTCTCTGTCGTATGAGAGCAGTAGCAGCAAGAGGCTGCTTCACATTGTACATAATGTCCACCCTGATCAGTCTGTACTCCCGGTGGAGAACCACTGTACACCGTAGTGCTGTTTTTACTGCACGGCTGTAAACAGTTATCGTAAAGAGCTGTGCCGCTCGGCTCTGTGCTGTGCCACAGACCCCATGGCCATCACAAGCTATTCAAGTGACAAACGACGTAGCCATCCATCAACCTGCGCTGACACCAGGCCCTCTCAGGGAAATACAATACACTACATTTGTAAATTAGACGTGGGCTAAATGCGAGATTAAGATAGTCACATAAATGTGATGCTATTTCTTTATGTGTAACACTTTAGATCGGGGTGTATGGCTCTTAATCTGACAACAAACTGCTCTGGAATACAAACCAACGTCTGGATGTTTACTGGATGTTTTCTTCTGGCAAGAAGATTCATAATATAATATAGGTTTTATGCTGTTTCACCATTTCACTGATAAAACTCTATATCGTAGCTCCAATCCTCCATAGTTTATATCTCCACACTCGACTCGCTCACACCAGCATTTCAGAACCTTTAACAAGCCAATATACTGCATAGGTTTATTGAGTGTAAGGGGGCAATTACTTTTTCAAACAGGGGAATTGGGTGTTGCATAACTTTGTCAATGAAACAATATAATAAATCCAATAATATAAAACGTGGCTAATGAACCTAGCTATCTGAACCTAGCTATCTGAATGCAAAAAGCCAGCAAGTATAAACAATTTTGGGGTAACTTGTAAACTCAGGTTCCTTTTATCTAATATTAGGTTTTGGTTGAAGATGTGATAACATTCAGTATCAAAAATATGCAAGAATAGAGAAAATCAGAAAGGGGGCAAATACTTTTTCACAGCACTGTATATGTTTATCTTAAAGAAATGAAAAATCAATGTGCACTCGCCTATACGAGCACCTGGTTCTAGTGCCTATACCTCAGCCTCAGGTTTTCAACATGCTGTAACCTTTAACCCTGGAGAATAAAATAACACTGTCCCAATTCAACATATCTTAACTTCCATATTTTCGGTAGTCTGAGTATATAGGCATTACATCAACATTTCTGAACCTTGCGTTTTCACCTACGTAGGCCTATGTCATATCTTTAACATCAATGAATCTAGGAAAGATAGTGCTGTCTAACCCAGGGGTGTCAAACATGCGGTCTGCACGGGGTGATTTTGTATTTTTTTATATAAAATGTTTTTTTGGACTCAAACCAAATCAAAACTGTGTAGAAATGATAATGGTCCTACATTCATACAGTTTCTTGACTGTGTCCAGCTCGCTAATAATCCCCGAAATGAAATCTAGACAGTCAGGGAGCATCGAAAATTCAAAACATTTTGGATAGAGGACTATTTTTTGCAAATTTTGACAGTGAGGAAATATAGCACATTTTCAGTACGGCCCTCTGGACCTCGTTGAAGACCAAATGCGTCTCCTGGGGCAAAATGAGTTTGACACCCCTGGTCTAACCATTGGAACGGAGAGCACGTTAGGTAAAATTTTTTGATTCACATGACTCATTTTTAGTTGGTATCAATTCAGATTCTGACATTTCAGTTAAATTAAATTAGCCTATACCTAATTATTTGAGAAGTGTCATTTATCTTCAAAGATAATTTTTTGTAATTCATGAATTTCAATTCACTTCCTAAATTGATGAGTGTCATCCAAACGTTTCTATGATTTATTTAATGTCAATTCATCTACATACAACTACATCGGTGTCACAACTTCCACCGAGGCTGCCTCCCCTCCTTGTTCGGGCAGGCTTCGGCGTTCGTCGTCACCGGTTTACTAGCCACTGCCGCTCCATTATTCATCATTCCATTTGTCTTGTCTTGTCAATCACACACACCTGGTTCTTATCCCCTCATTAGTCTGTGTATAAGTGTGTTCCCTCTGCCCCCCTTGTCCTTGTGGGTGATTGTTTATTTGTGAGAGTAGTGTAGCTCGGTGGAGCTACTCGTACCTTGTTATTGCCGGGGTAGATATTTCCCCTGTGCCTGTTATTGTTGGAGCTACCGTTACCTTGTATTGCCAGGGTAGATTTTCCCCTGTGCCTGTTTCGTTTGTCGCTATCCAGTGCTATTTGTGTACGACGGAATAAACTCTGCATTCGGTGATTACCCTCCTGCGCCTGACTCCTTATATCACACTCATCACAATCGGTCTCTACAGCTCCAACATTTGTTCCTTATACTTCAGTGTAATTAAAGGAAAAATGCTGTTTGTATTAGGAGAATCTCACACATTTAAAACTAATATACAGTAGATGGTAAACCTATGCTTCTACTTCATGGTATAACTACACTAAAGGACACACAAAGATACACAAATGCACGCACGCACGCACACCACACACACGTAGCCAATGTGGTTATGCTTCCGCATTGCTTGCTCTTTGGGGTTTTAGGCTTGGTATCTGTAATGCACTTTGTGACAACTGCTGATGTAAAAAGGGCTTTATATTGATTGATTGATTCCACTCATCTAAATTAAAAAGCCTCTCTGTGGCATCTGTCTACTCTTTATGCATCCCGATCACTGTAGGTTATTTCTGTGTGTGTGTGTGTGTGTGTGCATCTCTATGTAGCCTGAGCTCACCCAGTCACCTGTGATCAGAGACACACTGTGTTATCATACGGCTCAATGTGTAATCTCACTCTGACATTATACTACTGCCTTTCATTTACTGCCAGCAACCTTCACAGTACACACACATAGACACACACACACAGACGCAGGCGAAGGCCACCCACCCGCACACACATACAGGTCTCAGAAATAAACTCCTGCATATTCTCATGCAATTCACATTAGCACGCAGGGTTGCACTCATCAAAATACACCCAGTAAGTACCAGTAAGCACATCTATATGCTACAATACACACACACACACACACAAATATCATCATCACCCCATTCACAAAACATCTGCTAGGTACAAATGCTTTACTAGCACCCTGAGTGTTCAAGTCATAAATAAGAGTAAGGTCATCCGCCTTCATGTAGAAAGAATAGTCCCAGGGGATCCTGCAGCTCACGCTTCCACACAATACAATACAACACAATACGCTTTATTATTTAAATAAGAACCACTGTACTAAACAAACTTGGGATTTCTTTCATTCCATGATGTATTATTTGATGTATTTTTATAATAAGTATGACTGTACCTCCTACTACCATCTGGGCATGATAATGTATTCTGCCATTCCTTCAGGTTTAATATGATAGGCTGTATAAGAAGCCTAGTACATTGCTGCTCTCTCTATCTCTCTCGCTCTCTCTTGTTCTCTCTGCCAATTCCTGGATAATAACACTGTTTGTATATGGATACAAATGTAAATCACTTTCAATATACAACATTATGCTATGACAAACAACATTGTATTCCATCAGGACATGAAAAGACGACTGTAAAAGTGGGGGTACACTTCACAGCCATTTTCACTCTGCCAATACCAGGGTTAATATCACTGAGGCTGGTAGTAGTATATATTATTTTCCAGAGCTCAGACATGCAATACAGTAGAGAGGCACGAGACTGACTACCATTGCAATGCACACAGCCCGTCTCTCCACACTCCCCACCATCCATTCCTTCCAAAGTTGAGTATAATAGTTTTTTTTTAATTTTTAGTAATTTAGCAGACGCTCTTATCCAGAGCGACTTACAGTTAGTTAGTGAGTGCATACATTTTTCATACTGCCCCCCCCGTGGGAATCGAACCCACAACCCTGGCGTTGCAAGCGCCATGCTCTACCAACTGAGCTACAGTGCCACATCATTTAATGGATTTACATATATATTGTTTTTTGGTTGAAATCCCTCTATCAAGATGTCTTTATAACATACGACCTGCTGGATTATCTTACTACGTGTGTTTTAAAGGAAGTCATTTTCCCTCCCTGACCCCCTCCAGTGCTTCAGGCTGGGAGCTGAGCTGGAGGGGCTGGGAAGGGGGGGCTGGCGTTTGTTGCAGGGACACATTCAATACCCAACACTGCCTATTCACTACAATAGAACCGAATGCCTGAAACGTAATGTGTATTCTGTACATAATATCTATGAATGTCCATCCAGCACAAAAAATGTAGATACACAATAGAAGACCGATACTTAGGTGTTTCTCTCATCAGTAAAACAAATGTGTTTTAGCTTCATTTAGCCTTCATCACCAGGGAGCTTGAATGGCCCTCTAGAACTCTGCTCACTATTTATGTGAATAGATACCTTCCATCGATCCTTCCATTGTTCTGAGATACAGGAGTTAAATTGAGGGGGAATAAATTGGAACAGAGTTACGACACCTTAGGACTAGAGAGGAAGTAAAATGGAAATTGAACAGATTTCTGTTAATAAATTATTATGTAAAAATAAACGTATCGACAATTTCACCATCTCCAAAATCCCCATTAAATTACTGTAGAAATCTGTATCATAGTCTGTTACTGTGATAGATCAATTAAATATTGAGAGAGAGAGAGAGAGAGAGAGAGAGAGAGAGAGAGAGAGAGAGAGAGAGAGATAGAGAGAGAGAGAGAGAGAGAGAGAGAGAGAGAGAGAGAGAGAGAGAGAGAGAGAGAGAGAGAGAGAGAGAGAGAGAGAGAGAGAGAGAGAGAGAGAGAGGATGGACAGAAACCCTGCAGACACGGGAGGGGAGGCTTGAGGCAGAGATCTATTAGTGGTTATAGTGGATTTATTACACCAGTGTTTCTCAACCGTTACTGACAGCTCCCTTGAATGGTCAGCTGACACCTATTTAGTCCGTTCTCAAATGCTAATTGTCATTTCAGCTGTCGTAAAGGGAAACCGAGCCTAGCTTGCCAGTTCCAGGTTCATATGAGGTCTAGAAACACTGTGATCCAGAGCAACTATACCCGGCATTGATTGGCTAGACAGTCCACTCTCCTGGCCAGGTCGACATCAGCCACTAATTAAAAGGCTGGAATGAAAAGCAGAGGCAGATGCTGTAAAGCCCCTGAGGACTGGGGTCTGACAACCCTGAGCTAAAACACTCAACATCACAACCAGCTAATGGTAAAGAAACGCCTGTGGTTAAACACACCCACCTCCCCCCCAAACACACCCACCTCCCCCCCAAACACACCCACCTCCCCCCAAACAAATACACACATATTGACATTGTTAAATGAACTGGAACAGAGAAACATCAACCCTTCTAATTTGACAAACATTGCAGTACACACACATGCACACGCACGCACACACGCACACACACACATACACACACACACACACACAAACATGTGGTCCTCTGTAGCTCAATTGGTAGAGCATGACGCTTGTAACGCCAGGGTAGTGGGTTCGATCCCCGGGACCACCCATATGTAAAAATGTATGCGCACATGACTGTAAGTCGCTTTGGATAAAAGCGTCTGTTAAATGGCATATTATTATTAAACACACACAAATGCAACTCACAGGAAATAGAGGATGCTTGCGGGAGCAGATTTAAATGACAAACTAAATCAGCTCCTAAATTGAATGCAATTCCACCTAACACAACATGTCGATACACACAACATAACTGGTGTTGATAACCACAGAAATATATATTACTGGGTTGCAGGGGTTCAAACAGGTTCAGGGAACAGAACTGAACATCAGAAAAGAAATACATTTTTAGAGGAACAGAATCAGAACCGGGAACGAAAGTGGTTCTTTTACATTTATTTCAGTCCCACAAAAAAATTTACGCAACAAGGCGCCTATGCAAAGCCCTCACTCTGTCACTCAGAAACGTATTCCAGTGTCTGCCTGCCAGCTGGAAATCTTTACCAGTGTGTGTAGGTAACCTGCCCCTCCCCCTCCGAAGCATAGGGTACTGTAGCCTACTGATTCAGAAATTAGGGAGAGATTATTTATTAGACAACAATGGATTAACTTTTTCAGTGCTGGTTACGGTTACTATAGTTACTACAAAGAGGTAACACGTGTTTTTTATTCTGCTGCTACTCTGCAAAAACAAGCTTGCTAGCTAGTTAGCTCTTGTCCAACTTTAAGCCAACTCTCAGAAGTTCAAAGACATTCAAAGTTCCTTGATAGAAGCCGCTCCTCCGTAGGTATAATTCGGTGGGCCTAATTCAGATAATGCATGTCATAACAATGCCCAGTACTTCAAGCCAAGCCTCCTCCTCCACCCTCTCTCGCTCTCTCCGCACCCACAACATTTCAGTCGCATCTCGCACACTTGTCTGTCCATCACGCATGTATACAACTATAGCCTAGGCAGCCGATAGCGTAGGCAGCCGATAGTGCCTAGGCTAAAACAACTATAGCTTGCCTGCTCCATAGCAAGCTGCTTTATCTGCACTGATTGGGGAAGTCATTTAATGACGAGCTGATGTTTAAAAAAAAATGAATTTCAGAGATTTAAAAAGGAAGAGAAAGGAACTATATAAACCAGCACTTTTTGGGGGGTTGAACCGGTTCAGAACTTTATTTTGCAATTTGGAACAGTGGAATGGAAAACTGCTGGGTTGTAGATGTAGTCAACTAGCTCTCACAGTGTCACGTCAGAATTAGACTTTCATCCATGTTTCTTAAACGTCAAATTTCGCAGTTGTTGCGAACGTCAAATTTCAAAGTGTTTAAGGTTAAGTTTAGGCATTAACTCTAAAATCTTAAGGTTAGGCATTAACTCTGAATGGTTAAGGTAAGGGATAAGGTTTGGGATAGGCTTAAAAAAAAAAAAGTAAAACAACTTTCTATCGCTGGATTCGAATCATAGAGAGTGCTTATACCCATCCGCCATCCCCGTCCACAACGCCCTAGCAAAACCAAAACCTACTTGAAAGTAACAGTGCTAACTGTTGCCCCTAGTGGCCGGTTTCCACGTCTTCTCCCAACGTCCTCAGAAATGGATGGACGTTGAATACTGACTTGTATCATGGGTGACCTAGCATCCCTTGTGGTGGGCAATGGGCATCCATACGTATACTGTATGACATGCAGACAACATAATCATGTTGAAAATATGCATTAACTATCTGGCATCCTCATTTATTTCTCTAACAGTATACAGTCGACTCTCTTCTTGATATATTTTGGCATGGAACTGCAATGCATGTGAAGAGGACACACAGCATTATAATCAGGACAGGGTGTACATGTATTTGCTGTGAAACTGCATGGCGCAATGCACTGTAATAGAGGTGTCACTCCTCAGGAGCAGCCTGTAAGGTTGGATCTCTATTCCCTCTGCAGCTGGGGAAAGAGAGAATCTAACGCTGCTTTATAACGTGTGGATCAGGTTGGGGCTGCGTTAGTCTCGCGTCGCCATACTTCCAAAATCACGCCGTTGTCACACCTCCCGTTTTAGGGAAGCCTGGTTCGTGACGAGACTAGGGCTGCATTCACACCATATCTGGCTCTGCCTCCGCTCTCTACTGGGGGTGCCGGAAACACTCATGTCTGCCTACAAACGGCTGCAGAACACCTTGGCTGTGGAAACGCACCTCTCAGGGATGGCTAACTCTGGAGATCACTTCGATCTCCACTGAGTTAGTTAAATCTGCTTTTGGTTTTTTGCACCTTACTTGTGGAATGACCTTCATGGCTCTCTAAAGTTGGATGAATTGGTGCCTCTAGGTCAATTCAAAAGGCTGATTGAGGACCTTTTTACTGAATAATAAGTTTGTGTATTGATGAGTATAGTGATGTGTTTGATGTGTATAGTAATGTGTATAGTGATGTGTATAGGGATGTGTTTGATGTGTATAGTGATGTGTATAGTGATGTGTATAAAGTGCATTCGGAAAGTATTCAGACCTCTTGACTTTTTCCACATTTTGTTACATTACAGCCTTATTCTAAAATGGATTACATTCATTTTTTTACTCATCAATCTACACACAATACCCCATAATGACAAAGCAAAAACAGGTTTTTAGATATTTTTGCAAATGTATATATGTTTTCTTTTTAAATACCTTGTTTACATAAGTATTCAGACCCTATGAGACTCGAAATTGAGATCAGGTGCATCCTGTTTCCATTGATCATCCCTGAGATGCTTATACAACTTGATTAGAGTCCACCTGTGATAAATTCAATTGATTGGACATGATTTGGAAGGGCACACACCTGTCTATATAAAGTCCCACAGTTGACAGTGCATGTCAGAGCAAAAGCCAAGCCATGAGGTCGAAGGAATTGTCCGTAGAGGTCCGAGACAGGATTGGGTCGAAGCAAAAATCTGGGGAAGGGTACAAAAGCATTTCTGCAGCATTGAAGGTCCACAAGAACACAGTGGCCTCCATCATTCTTAAATGGAAGAAGTTTGGAACCACCAAGACTCTTCCTAGAGCTGGCCGCCCAGCCAAACTGAGCAATCGGGGGAGAAGGGCCTTGGTCAGGAAGGTGACCAAGAACCCAATGGTCACTCTGACAGAGCTCCAGAGTTCCTCTGTGGAGATGGGAGAACCTTCCAGAAGGACAACCATCTCTGCAGCACTCCACCAATCAGGCCTTTATGGTAGGGTGGCCAGACAGAAGGCACTCCTCAGTTAAAGGCACATGACAGCCTGCTTGGAGTTTGCCAAAAGGCACCTAAAGGACTCTCAGACCATGAGAAACAAGATTCTCTGGTCTGATGAAACCAAGACTGAACTCTTTGGCCTGAATGCCAAGTGTCACATCTGGAGGAAACCTGGCACCATCCCTACGGTGAAGCATGGTGGTGGAAGCATCATGCTGTGGGGATATTTTTCAGCGGCAGGGACTGGGAGACTAGTCAGGACCGAGGGAAAGATGAACAGAGAAAAGTACAGCGAGATCCTTGATGAAAACCTGCTCCAGAGCACTCAGTACCTCAGACTGGGGCGAAGGTTCACCTTCCAATAGGACAACGACCCAAAGCACACAGCCAAGACAACGCAGGAGTGGCTTCGGGACAAGTCTCTGTATGTCCTTGAGTGGCCCAACCAGAGCTCGGACTTGAACCCAATCTAACATCTCTGGAGAGACCTGAAAATAGCTGAGTAGCGACGCTCCCCATCGAACCTGACAGAGCTTGAGAGGATCTGCAGAGAAGAATGGGAGAAACTCCCCAAATAAAGGTGTGCCAAGCTTGTAGCGTTATACCCAAGAAGACTCAAGGCTTTAATCGCTGCCAAAGGTGCTTCAACAAAGTACTGAGTAAAGGGTCTGAATACTTATGTAAATGTAATATTTCCGGGGGGTTTACAAAAATTTATAAAAACCTGTTTTTGCTTTGTCATTATGGGGTATTGTATGTTTAATTCATTTTAGAATAAGGCTGTAATGTAACAACATTTGGAAAAAGTCAAGGGGTCTGAATACTTTCCGAATGCACTGTAGTGATGTGTATAGTGATGTGTTTGATGTGTATAGTGATGTGTATAGTGATGTGTTTGATGTGTATAGTGATGTGTATAGTGTATATTGATGTGTTTGATGTGTATTGATGTGTATGCAGGGCTCATCTGTGAAAGAGCCCATGGTCTCAGCATGACTCCTTGTTCAAATAAAGGTTCAATAAAAAAATAAAAATAATCAGACAGAGCCCCACCAAGGTGAGAAGACCAGGAGGAAGTGAGAGACAGAGACAGACCCACATTTATGGGGTTTGGGGGGACTGATTAAATCTGAGAAGTAGGAGCTGAGAGAGAAACGTCAGAACCCCATTGTGTTATTCACACTGTAAAATCTACGATCTGAACACTAGAGGGGGAGGCTGATGAACCTGTGAAGTTTGTTACACGGGAAGACAGCTGTGAAATTCTCCATCTTTCTCTCTGCTTTTCAGGCTCTGGTGATACAGAGCTGAGAGCTGATGGTGAGAATGTAGTTTCCCTGTTGAGTCATGTTGCTGTTGTATATCATTTCTAACACCCACAAGTAATGACCACTTGCCACACAGATTCACACACACTGACTAATACACACATACCAAGTGATGACATGCCTTCATCTAGTCACTCCTTCAGCATATGTACACACACTCACACACACTGACTAACACACATACACACGTGTGTATTTCTCGCCCCTAAAGGCCAAGTGAAGATGACCTGCCTTCAACGAAAGAACACACTCTTACACTGACTAATAGTGATGGCGGAAAACATCGATACAGTTGCAGTACATATTGGGATATTATTTTTAACGATATATCGTATCGTTTGGACAATAAGTATCGTGATAATATCGTATCATGAGGTCCCTGGCAATTCCCAGCCCTGCAGGAACACACATACTTGTGTCTATTTCTCACAGCCAATGTCCAAAAGGTGATGACTGTCCTTCATGAGGTCCAGTGGAGTATGTCAGAGCAGCCAGCAGGAGATAGAGCTGAGGTGAGATCCACCTCCTCTGTGTTGTCAGGGGCTACAGGTCTGCATGTTGCTGAAGGAACTGTCATGGACTTGACTGGACGGTCCTGCTGTGCATTTCTCACACCCTCATCAATGTGATGAGAACTAGCTACTGCTACACTCTCATCCCTGTGTGATTGTGTGACGTTAGAAGCAGAAGGACACAGTGTCATTAACTGTCTTTTGGAACAGTCTGTGGGGGAGCAGATTGAAATGTTGTTTGCACCTTGACAAAGTTTGCAACAGTCACTTTGTGAGGGGAAAAGAGGAAACAGAAAATTAATAACATGACAGCGTCTTGATCAACACTTTGCCTTCAGCCATCGTCCTTCTGATTGTCTTTACTCTGCCTTTTCTTCACCTTCTTTACTCTGCCTTTTCTTCTTCCTTTTGTCTTTCATTCGCTCTGGAAAAGGAACAGGTGCTCTTTGTTCTGGGGATAATAACACTGTAGCATGTATGGCTTTGGTTTACTAAGCATTTGCACCTGTTTGTGACAGAGAGAATTAAACATGGACGCTAGAACAAAGATGTTCTGAGAAGGACGAGGTCATCAGGGTAAGTGTAAACGAAGATGTAATGATGAACGTGTAATTTTTTCCCTTTGTTTTTTGGTGTTTTATCCCCCTTTCAATTTGGGTTACAAACTTTACAACTGGTTCAAATACTGAGCAAATCTGGCCACAAGACTGATAAATGACAGGGAATATTCCCGCTACCCCCTGGTTCTAGCTTCACTGAATCTGAACATGGGGTTGATCACAAAGACTGCTGCCACTCAGTCCACTGCATTTCCATTCTGAAGCCCCGAGGCTTGGAGCCAGTAGTGAGGGTTTAGTCAACGTGGCCATAGATACTGGTGCTGGGAGTGTGTCTGAGCTGGAGCAGTGACACAGTGGAGGGTGACACACGGCAAGGGCCGCAGACACAGGGTAACATCGTTTTTATAAATGCCTCCATTTCCTCTTTTTAATAATCACTTATGCTGTCATTTCCTGCTCCATCTATCATCATGAGGGACCACACCACACTGCTACAAAACACTGCACCGCACAAAACCTGCAGTCATGTGCAGCCATGCTTGAGGCCAACTCTCAACCCCAAAACATACCCGCTGTGTGTGTGTGTGTGTGTGTGTGTGTGTGTGTGTGTGTGTGTGTGTGCCCGCGTGTGTGTGTGTGTACCCCTGAGTGTTTGCCTGTGTGTGCGTGTCTATGTACTCTGTGTAGTCTTGTGCAGCTGTGTGCTAGCTAGTGGCCCCTTGTATTCCCAACATAAGCCTGTGGGTGTGGACTGTGTGAGTGTGTTTGTTTGTGTGTCCTTCTCTCTCGTACATTGATGTCAGTCTGTCCATATGTACAGTATGTGTGTGTGTTTGTGTCCGTTTGTCTGCCTGATTTTCTGTCTGGCTGCACCAGTAGATCTATGTCTGTCTGTCTACACGTCTGTCTGTCTACACGTCTGTCTGTCTGTCTGTCTACACGTCTATCTGTCTACAAGTCTGTCTGTATGTCTACACGCCTGTCTGTCTGTCTACACGTCTGTCTGTCTGTCTGTCTGTCTGTCTGTCTGTCTGTCTGTCTGTCTGTCTGTCTGTCTGTCTGTCTGTCTGTCTGTCCGTCTGTCCGTCTGTCTACAAGTCTGTCTGTATGTCTGTCTACACGTCTGTCTGTCTACCTACACGTCTGTCTGTCTACACGTCTGTCTGTATGTCTGTCTGTCTGTCTACACATCTGTCTGTCTACACTTCTGTCTGTCTGTATTTGTGTGTGTGGTGTCTGTCCATCTGTCTGTCTCCTTGTTTGTCCCTGCATGTATCTGTCAGTGTGTATGAACTGTGCAGCCAGCCCAGCCATGTACTACAGTACAGTACAATACAGTAGAGTACAGTATAGCCTCTCACTCCCTGTGTGCCCAGACCTATCACTGTGGGCTAATGTGAATTAGCATGCTGTTTATCAATAGAGGCCAAGCCAATCCACAAGAGAGCATGGGGAGAGGGGAGTACTGCAATCGCTCCAAAACACCAGTCTCTGATCTCGTTAAAGACTAATTGATGTTCTATGTTAACGAGCTTTACCTTAATTAGTGGTATTAAAAAGAACAGGGAGTGGAATGTTGGATGGTTTGGGTGGGTGGGATTTGGGTTAGTCTCTCTAATATTGTATAAAAGGGATGGACGAAAGGAAAAGGGATGGATGAAAGGAAAAGAGAATGAGAGGAAGGTGTGATGCGGGAATAGAGGAGGGAGACACAGGTTGCTGGGGTGAGGAAGAAGAAGAAATGGAAGGGATTGGAGGGAGAAGAAACAGGGGGATTGGAGGAAGAAAAGAGAGATGCAAAGAGAAGGATAGAGCAGAGTTTGAAGGTGTTCTGTGAAAAAGTAGGAGAATCAATGAGGTGAAATTGATGAAGAGCGGAGAGGGAGGAAAAAAGCAGACAAACGTTGACTCGATTCCTCTCATCTCTCCTCTCGCCCCCTCCAACTATGTCCCCTCTCGGATATTCAATTCCAGCTGACCCCTCCCCCTCTGACTCTCCTCCTCTACCTTCTCTTCCCCTCTCCCTCTCTCTCTCTCTGCTCTTTTCCCATCTCTCACCCGGCTCTCCTCTATATTTCCCCATCTTCACCTCCACCTTTATCTACACCTTCTGTCTCTCTCTCTCCTCACTTCACCTCCCTTCCCCAACCCTCTCTCCCTCTCCCTCTCTCCTCCTCTTCACCCCCTGTTCCCATGTTCACAGCTGGTACAGTAGAGCTCTCTGTGGGCGACAGTATGACAGATCGGTAGAGAGGAGGATGTATTGACACTGAAGGCAACGCATTACCGACAACACATGCATTCCTCTGCTGCTACAGTGTGTCTGTGCATGGTTGTGTGTGTGGAGGGGGGGATTGGCCTCTTTCCTCTGTGTGTGTGTGTGTGTGTGTGTGTGTGTGTGTGTGTGTGTGTGTGTGTGTGTGTGTGTGTGTGTGTGTGTGTGTGTGTGTGTGTGTGTGTGTGTGTGTTATGCAGATGAGAATGTATGCCAAATTTAAGTTGCACAAACATAACATAAAGGATTAGGAATAATGATAACATAGTCCATGGTAATGGATGTCAGCTTGACAATCCAAATAAGTGGAAATAAGTGGAAACTGCTCTTCGGTATGACAATGTAAAATCAGAACCAACATCTAGACTACTAAAAATACACACAAGCATGCACACACACCCACACACACACGTGAAGGTAGGCCTGTAGTGAAAACGCTGTTTTCCATCAACATAATGCAACACTTCAACCACGCATCCCAATGAGTTTGATATGGCAACCAGAAACACTGCAGCACATCTGTGATATGCAACACCATCTCTCATACAGGTCAGATACTCTCTCTCCACTCTGGCTACAGAGCTCAGGCTCTAGTTTCGGTTCTGGCCTTACATATGGGTCTTCATTTCTGTTTACCTTAGCTATACTCCACTAATAAAGTAATGCTAGGGACAAAAGTTATTTACGGACCAAAAAGGATAGAAACGGGAGGATGTAAATTTAGAAATCTACCACGACAACAACCGAGCTCTCACTCTCAGCTAAAAAATAAACATTAATTTAGTCAAGTAACAGTGTTAGAGTACAAATACATGGGTGAACATAAGGAGAAAGGCCAGTGTTTAGTTGTATCACTACCTCGGCATGCAGTGGTCTTAACGAATTCCCTCTCCTAGCGTGCCATCTGGAGATATAAATAGATCGAGTGAAGATTGATGGACAATCTTACAGAAAGCTGTAGCTAAGATCAAGACGGTGGGTACACACACACACACTGACACACACACAGATGCAAACACACACACACAGAGAAACACAGCAAACACACATTGTAGCCTAAGCATACCCTGAAAAATGAACATCAATAGATATGACCACGTCAATTGATTAATCCGCAGGCATTCATGCAAGTGGCATAAAACTGCTGAAGAAGTGTGTGCGTGTGTCCGAATGTGGAGGTTTTTCATATGGTATCTATATAACCTACGAATATGCAAGAGAGCCTATGAGTTGAGGTGTATAAGAGCTCGTGAGTGTTCACGCGCAGCAATGACAGAGGGGTCAAAGCCCCGCGCGCCGGCCGTTTCCACCTCTCTATCTCCGGCCATCCATCTTTCCATCATGAGAGGCTCTACAAATGCGGACACCCGCACCCCTATTCCCGTCTCAATGATGCGTAGCAGGCGCTCGCTGCCCTAACCACAATTAATCTAACTAGAAGCCAGAAAAAAAAACGAACGAAATACCTCCGCACCTCGAATTCATAAAAATAAATGTACTTACTGTTTTTCATTAGCCTTTCCCCCCTCGCTCCCTTCGTCCCTCCATCCTTTTCACATCCTTCCTTTTGAGGTATCCGTTTGCGGGTTTTCTCCCCTGAAAATATATATCTAAATATATATTCTACATGTATTCAATTTCTCGATCTCTCTCTACCTCTCTCTCCCTCTCTCTCCACTCTCCCTCTCCCTCTTTCCCTGTTCTTTTGTTAAAATTCAGTATATGCGCCCGGTCACCTAGCAACCATCAACCTCTCTCTCTATCCCTCCTCCCTCTCTCTCTCTCCATCACTGGCGACACGTGTTGAATGCTAAACTTAGCGGTGTGGAATAATATTAATAAAGGGGTGGTCGCTCTATATCTCTTCCTCTCTCTGCCGCTCTCTCTTTCACTCTCATGCTTAGGCTATCATAATGCAATATAAATATTTACTAGAACCACTCAACCCTCTTATTGCACCCTCCTCCACCTCCCTCCATCCGCATTTCTCCCCCTCCCTCCCTCCCTCCATCTCTCCCTCCCTCCATATATCCCTCCCTCCATCTCTCCCTCCCTCCCCTCCCGTCCTGCCATTCTCCTGGCTCCTATCTCTTTCTGCTTCTCCAAGCAAAACGGAGGCGCACCTCGCCACTGTCTGCGGACCACATGTGAGTGTCACTCTGTCCTGTGGCTGGAAAGACCTGACATGAATGTGTGTGTGTGTGAGAGAGAGGGGGGGGGGGGGGGGGGGGGGGGCTGTATGGTGTATGGTTGTATGGCTGTATGCAATCTTGCCTTGTAATTTGGACGAATGTGCTGCGTCAGTGCATAGTCTGTGTGAGATGATAGCATAGCATAGTGAATCAGTGTGCAACCTGGACTCAGTGGAAGATGTAAACAGTGGAGGCTGCTGAGGGGAGGACAGCTAATAATAATGGCTGCAATGGAGCGAATGGAATGGCATCAAACACATGGAAACCATTTGTTTGATGTTGTTAATCCCTTTCCAGCTATTCCGCTCCAGCCATTACCACAAGCCCGTCCTCCCCAATTAAGATGCCACCAACCTCCTGTGGATGAAACATAGGTAAACCAAAAAATGTGGGACACTCAAATTAGTATGTTATGTTTTGTTTGGTATGTCCATCATCCATTTCGTATGATATATTATGAATTACAATTCATAGGATATGTTAGCTACGTAGGTGGCTAGGTGGCTAACGCTAACGTTAGCTTGGCTAGGAGTTAGGGTAAGTGTTATGTATGGTACGACGTGCTGTACGTTGTACTGTACATTGTTATGGTTTACGACAGTGTGCTGCTTTACAGATGAATGGGTTGTCAGAATGAGTGGCACATGTCATTAAAGGACAGAGTGATGTACAATGTGAAACTGTGCAGATGTGCGTTCTTCTAAGGCTAGGCTAGATATAACATTGGCGACGAAGATGGCTGAATTCAGCTTACCACCACCAGCACCATTCCTCGCCGTGCCTGGTGAACCTCCAGTCCCGTGGAATAACTGGCTTGAAAGTTTTAACACTTATCTCGAAGCTATGGACCTTTCTACAATCTCCGACAAGCGGAGGACAGCACTGCTCTGTCACTGCCTCGGTACAGAGGGAAAGAGGATTTTCAGAGTGCTTGGATCGGCGCCTACATTCACCGCTGCAGTCAGCCTCCTACGGAACCACTTCGCCGGGAAAGAGCGAGTGCTCCTCCGACGCTACTGGCTACGGAAAAGACACCAACGGGCGGGTGAGTCCATTCAAAGCTACGTGGCTAATCTGAGGGATTTGGCTAGCTCTTGTAACTACGGGACACTTCAGGACGAGATCATCAGGGATCAGCTGATAGAGGGGACATTATGTGAAAAGACAAGGGAGAAACAGCTTTTGGAATCGGATAATTTACAACTTGATGGAGCTATTTAAATAGCACTCCAGGTTGAAGCGGCTTTGGAATGCTCTACTATGCTAACAGACAGCTCTGCAGCATACACTCAGCCCCCAGCCATTCTCACACAGCAGCTTCAGCCCGAGCAGGCACACTACAACGATCACGCGCTGCGCACGCCCTCCCACGTCGATAACTGCATGGACACAGACACCGGCAAGCCCGTGCAGCAGGCACACAGACAAACAAACAGAAGTAGCTGTGGCAACTGTGGGGCTAGCTCTCACAATTCAAGGGCTTCAAACTGCCCAGCCCATGGGAAAATATGCAAGAACTGTTCAAAATACAATCACTTGGTGAAAGTGTGTTGTTCTGCTCCAGCTACTAGCTCCACCCAGAACCTTATTTTCATCTCACTCTCCACATGAACACACTGAAATCCGAACCGTCTCCACCAACCATGTGTCATTCAGGACATGCACTGTGCAGCTGGGCGAGGTGGGTTTGCCTTTGCTACTGGAGACTGGCGCTGCGGTGTCGTTGCTCAACCTTGCCACTTACAACAAGTTTTTCAATCACCTACCACTCCAACAGCCCTCCACTGCCCTGTGTGTGTATGGTAGATCCAAGATAGACATTGTAGGCACCCTCCAGGTCCCAGTACACTACGGCACCAAGCATCTGCCATCATTCACATTTCACGTTGCAAAGCGGAGTGCCAACCTCCTGGATCTCGACCTCTTCACAGGCTTGGGATTCACACTGAGCAATGACAGTGGGTCAGCTATCCACCAAGTTACCTGCACACGTGGTCCTCTGTAGCTCAATTGGTAGAGCATGGCGCTTGTAATGCCAGGGTAGTAGGTTCGATCCCCGGGACCACCCATACGTAAAAATGTATGCACACATGACTGTAAGTCGCTTTGGATAAAAGCGTCTGCTAAATGGCATATTACATGGCAACAGAACTGGCCAACTCTGTTTGATGGACTGAGCTGCCTCACAGCCTTCACTCACAGGCCCCTAGTGAACCCGGACGTGACCCCAGTCATGCAGCCCCTGCGGCGCATTCCCTTTGCACTGCGTGATGACGTCACAAAAGATCTCCAGTCACAGTTGGAGGCAGGCATCATTGTGGCAGTCAACGCTGCCCCCTGGATTTCAAACTTGGTCATTGCAACCAAAAAGTCAGGTGGAATCCGGACCTGTGTGGATCTCCGTGCTGTGAACAAGGCCGTTGTCCCGGATAAGGACCCCTTGCCTACAGCTGAGGAGCTGACCGCACATGGCTCCACGATCTTCACGAAGCTCAACCTGCATCAGGGTTATCTTCAGGTACCCCTCCATGCAGCTAGCAGAGACCTCACAGCCTCTGTCACACATGCTGGCGTGTTCAGATATACACGCATGCCTTTTGGACTTAGCTCCGCCCCCAGCTGCTTCCAGAAGGTGATGAGCACCATCCTCGCTGGAATACCTGGTGTGGCGGTCTATCTGGACGACATCGTGGTCCACGGCCCTGACCTCCACATCCATGATTATCGACTCCACAGAGTATTCAGTGCTCTACTGCGGAACAACCTTACCCTGAACGGTGGAAAGTGCACCTTTGCAGCTCCAGCCGTTGCGCTTGTGGGGTTCCGCCTGTCGGCCAAAGGCATTGCCCCACTCATGTCGAACATTGAAGCCGTCCACCGGTTCCCGGAACCGACCTCAGCCTCTCAGGTGGCCTCATTCTTGGGCATGACAGCCTACTACCTCCGGTTTCTGCCCCACTACTCTCAGACCACAGCGCCCATTCGCCAGCTCCTCAAGAATGACAAGCCATGGGCCTGGACGGCAGCCTGCTCAGATGCAGTCTGCTCACTGAAGAGCCAGCTCACCACAGCCCCAGTCTTGGCTCACTTTGACCCTGTCTGCCCCACCATTGTAACATGTGACGCCTCAGCAGGAGCACTAGGAGCTGTCCTCTCACAGCTGCAGAATGGCGTTGAGAGGCCCGTCGCCTTCGCCTCAAGGGCCCTGAGCCCCACTGAACAACGGTACTCTGTGGGCGAACGAGAAGCACTGGCCTGTATCTGGGCATGCGAAAGGTGGCACCTCTACCTATATGGCCAGCTGTTCACGCTCCAAACCGACCACCAGTCCCTCACGACGCTACTGTCGGCATCAGGAACAGGCCACAAGCCACTCCGGCTGCACAGATGGGCCGACCGCCTCAGACAGTATGACTATCAGCTGAAGTTCACTCCGGGGAGGGATAATGTGGTGGCAGACCTCCTCTCACGCTCCTTTGATGCTCCTACTCCGACCGTCTTGCCAGACAACAACGAAACAGAGCTCGTACAAATGCTCTACGCTCCCCTTCAGTCAGTCGTCTCACTGGAGGAGCAGAAGCAAGCATCGGAACAGAATCCCACACTGTCTACCCTGCGCACCTACATACGCACTGGATGGCCAGCACAGGTGCCGGAAGAGCTGGCAACTTTCGCCAGGGTGAAGCACAAACTTTCTTGCTGGGAAGAAGTCTGTGTCTCTCAAGGGTTTTGCACTGTGGTCCCGAGTGGCCTGCGTGCGTGTTCTATCCATGGCGCACGAAGGTCACTTGGGCATAGTGAAGGTCAAACAGCGATGTCGAGACCTTGTGTGGTGGCCAGGTATCGACCACGACATTGAAGCCCTGGTCAGGGATTGTGCTGCATGCCCCCCCCCCCCCCCCCCCCGCAGCCTCTCTCATGGCCGTCCCGCCCCTGGTAGAAGATCCAGCTGGACATCTGTGGCGAAATCCATGGACACGCAGTCCCTCACCATCAGGGCTTCCTGGTGGTGGCGTATGACCTCCACTCTAAGTGGCCAGAAGTTCCTGTCGGAACTGTCACAACACAGGCCATCGTGGACATCCTAGACAGCCTGTTCACAAGGTGGGACCTACCCCTCACCCTCACCATGGACAATGGGCCCCAGCTAACCTCTGCCGAGTTCTCCTCATATCTCAGCAACAAGGGAATCAAACACATCTGCACGGCCTACTACAACCCACAAGCTAACGGAGGGGTGGAACACGTCAACCAAATGCTGAGGAACGGCATCAGAGCGCACCTGGTCCAGGGGTGCACGTTCCAAACTGCTTTGAATCAAATGCTAATGCACTACAGAGCAAGCAAACACACAACAACACAGGTCTCTACGGCATCTCTCATGCTAGGTTGTGAGATGGAACTGCCACTGGACAGACTCAGAACACAGAGACTAGGCGCACCCAAGAAAAGCAGGCAGTGACCAGGCACCAAAGAGCAATGAAACAGCATTTCGACAAGGCACACAGGGTGAAGAAGTCAATCATCCAAGTGTCAGACTGGGTCCGAGCCTGACGGCCTCAGCGGTGCAACAAAATGGCCTCATTCTGGTCGGACCCCTTGCAGGTCAGTCGACAACTGGGGCCCGCCACCTTCATGATGAGCAATGGATCACACTGGCACGCCAGCCGCCTCAGGAAAGTCCCTGCCCCTCAAGGAATACGAATGCCCACAAAACAAACATACAGGCCAGAGACGCCACCTGATGGACCTCCTCCACCACTACCACCCGAGCCCCAGCCTCTGTGGGTTCCCCAAGGGCCAGAGCCACAAGCGGTGGCGGTTGAACAAAGGCCTATGCGGGCACGAACTCGCCCTGCTCATCTGGGGGACTATTTAACATCTTTTCATTCTTAGGCTCCGTTAGGTGTCTTAGTCAACCTCCAGGTTAATGGACTGAACTGGCTAGTTTGGAGAGTCCTTCCGTTTAAGGGTTAATGTTTATTTATTTTATTTTATTTTTTATTTCACCTTTAAATCAAATCAAATCAAATCAAATTTTATTGGCCACATGCGCCGAATACAACAGGTGCAGACATTACAGTGAAATGCTTACTTACAGCCCTTAACCAACAGTACATTTCTTTTTAACAAAAAAAGTAAAAATAAAACAACAACTAAAAAAGTGTTGAGAAAAAAAAAAAAAAACAGTAGGGAGGCTATATATACAGGGGGTACCGGTGCAGAGTCAATGTGCGGGGGCACCGGCTAGTTGAGGTAGTTGAAGTAATATGTATATGTGGTAGAGTTAAAGTGACTATGCATAAATAATTAACAGAGTAGCAGCAGCGTAAAAGGATGGGGTGGGGGGGCAGTGCAAATAGTCCGGGTAGCCATGATTAGCTGTTCAGGAGTCTTATGGCTTGGGGGTAGAAGCTGTTGAGAAGTCTTTTGGACCTAGACTTGGCACTCCGGTACCGCTTGCCATGCGGTAGCAGAGAGAACAGTCTATGACTAGGGTGGCTGGAGTCTTTGACAATTTTGAGGGCCTTCCTCTGACACCGCCTGGTATAGAGGTCCTGGATGGCAGGAAGCTTGGCCCCAGTGATGTACTGGGCCGTACGCACTACCCTCTGTAGTGCCTTGCGGTCGGAGGCCAAGCAGTTGCCATACCAGGCGGTGATGCAACCAGTCAGGATGCTCTCGATGGTGCAGCTGTAGAATTTTTTGAGGATCTGAGGACCCATGCCAAATCTTTTCAGTCTCCTGAGGGGGAATAGGCTTTGTCGTGCCCTCTTCACGACTGTCTTGGTGTGTTTGGACCATGATAGTTCGTTGGTGATGTGGACACCAAGGAACTTGAAGCTCTCAACCTGTTCCACTACAGCCCCGTCGATGAGAATGGGGGCATGCTCAGTCCTCTTTTTTTTCCTTTAGTCCACAATCATCTCCTTTGTCTTGGTCACGTTGAGGGAGAGGTTGTTGTCCTGGCACCACACGGCCAGGTCTCTGACCTCCTCCCTATAAGCTGTCTCATCGTTGTCGGTGATCAGGCCTACCACTGTTGTGTCGTCGGCAAACTTAATGATGGTGTTGGAGTCGTGCCTGGCCATGCAGTCATGGGTGAACAGGGAGTACAGGAGGGGACTGAGCACGCACCCCTGAGGGGCCCCCGTGTTGAGGATCAGTGTGGCAGATGTGTTGTTACCTACCCTTACCACCTGGGGGCGGCCCGTCAGGAAGTCCAGGATCCAGTTGCAGAGGGAGGTGTTTAGTCCCAGGATCATTAGCTTAGTGATGAGCTTAGAGGGCACTATGGTGTTGAATGCTGAGCTGTAGTCAATGAATAGCATTCTCACGTAGGTGTTCCTCTTGTCCAGGTGGGAAAGGGCAGTGTGGAGTGCAATAGAGATTGCATCATCTGTGGATCTGTTGGGGCGGTATGCAAATTGGAGTGGGGCTAGGGTTTCTGGGATAATGCTGTTGATGTGAGCCATGACCAGCCTTTCAAAGCACTTCATGGCTACAGACGTCAGTGCTACGGGTCGGTAGTCATTTAGGCAGGTTATCTTAGAGTTCTTGGGCACGGGGACTATGGTGGTCTGCTTGAAACATGTTGGTATTACAGACTCAGTCAGGGACATGTTGAAAATGTCAGTGAAGACACTTGCCAGTTGGTCAGCACATGCTCGGAGTACACGTCCTGGTAATCCATCTGGCCCTGCGGCCTTGTGAATGTTGACCTGCTTAAAAGTCTTACTCACATCAGCTACGGAGAGCGTAATCACATAGTCATCCGGAACAGCTGGTGCTCTCATGCATGCTTCAGTGTTGCTTGCCTCGAAGCGAGCGTAGAAGTGGTTTAGCTCGTCTGGTAGGCTTGTGTCACTGGGCAGCTCGCGGCTGTGCTTCCCTTTGTAGTCTGTAATAGTTTTCAAGCCCTGCCACATCCGACGAGCGTCAGAGCCAGTGTAGTACGATTCAATCTTAGTCCTGTATTGACTCTTTGCCTGTTTGATGGTTCGTCGGAGGGCATAGCGGGATTTCTTATAAGCGTCCGGGTTAGAGTCCCGCTCCTTGAAAGCGGCAGCTCTACCCTTTAGCTCAGTGCGGATGTTTCCTGTAATCCATGGCTTCTGGTTGGGGTATGTACGTACGGTCACTGTGGGGACGACATCATCGATGCACTTATTGATGAAGCCAGTGACTGATGTGGTGTACTCCTCAATGCTGTCTGAAGAATCCCGGAACATGTTCCAGTCTGTGCTAGCAAAACAGTCCTGTAGCTTAGCATCTGCGTCATCTGACCACTTTTTTATTAACCGAGTCACTGGTGCTTCCTGCTATAGTTTTTGCTTATAAGCAGGAATCAGGAGGATATAGTTATGGTCAGATTTGCCAAATGGAGGGCAAGGGAGAGCTTTGTATGCGTCTCTGTGTGTGGAGTAAAGCTGGTCCAGAGTTTTTTTTCCTCTGGTTGCACATTTAACATGCTGGTAGAAATTAGGTAGAACGGATTTAAGTTTCCCTGCATTAAAGTCCCCGGCCACTAGGAGCGCTGCATCTGGATGAGCGTTTTCCTGTTGATTTATGGCCTTATACAGCTCATTCAGTGCAATCTTAATGCCAGCATTGGTTTGTGGTGGTAAATAGACAGCTATGAAAAATATAGATGAAAACTCTCTTGGTAAATAGTGTGGTCTACAGCTTATCATAAGATACTCTAACTCAGGCGAGCAAAACCTCGAGACTTCCTTAGTATTTGATTTTGTGCACCAGCTGTTGTTTACAAATATACACAGACCGCCACCCCTTGTCTTACCGGAGTCAGCCGTTCTATCCTGCCGATGTAGCGTATAGCCCACTAGCTGTATGTTATCCATGTCGTCGTTCAGCCACGACTCAGTGAAACATAAGATATTACAGTTTTTAATGTCCCGTTGGTAGGATAACTGTAATCTTAGGTCATCCAATTTGTTCTCCAATGATTGAAGATTGGCTAATAGGATTGATGGGAGCGGCAGTTTACTCGCTCGCCGTCGGATCCTTACAAGGCACCCCGACCTACGTCCACGATATCTCTGTCTCTTCCTCATGCGAATGACGGGGATTTGGGCCTTGTCGGGTGTCTGTATGATATCCTTCGCGGCCGCCTCGTTGAAGAAAAAATCTTCGTCCAATACGAGGTGAGTAATCGCTGTCCTGATATCCAGAAGCTCTTTTTGGTTATAAGAGACGATGGCAGAAACATTATGTACAAAATAAATTACAAATAACGCGGAAAAACACACATAATAGTACAATTGGTTAGAGGGCTGTAAAACGGCAGCCATCTTCTCCGGCGCTGTTCAGGTAAGCCAGTTGAGAACAAGTTCTCATTTACAACTGCGACCTGGCCAAGATAAAGCAAAGTGGTGCGATAAAAACAACAACAACAGAGTTACATATGGGGTAAAACAAAACATAAAGTCAAAAATACAACAGAAAATATATAAACAGTGTGTGCAAATGTAGCAATTATCTTACAGGTATCACTCTAGGTTCTTGCACTACGGACATTTTTATATATGGTACCAGTCCCTGGTTTTGGAAAGGGGGGAGAAATGTTATGTATGGTACGACGTGCAGTACATCGTACTGTACGTTGTTATGGTTTACGACAGTGTGCTGCTTTACGGATGAATGGGTTGTCAGAATGAGTGGCACATGTCATTAAAGGACAGAGTGATGTACAATGTGAAACTGTGCAGATGTGCGTTCTTCTACAGCTAGGCTAGATATAACAGTAAGGGGTTAGGAGTTAAGGTTAGGGGAAGGGTTAGCTAACATGCTCAGTTGTTGCAAAGTAGCGAAAAAGTAGTAATTAGTTGCAAAATGCTAAAGTTGTCTGTGATGAGATTGATACACGCAACAGTTGGGTTGCTAGACATTCCCGTTATACCCCCACCCATCCACCCTGACCAACCACCCTCCTTTCATTTTTGCCTTTAGTAACCTTCTGTCTTATGTAACCATAACAAGCATAACATAAGCTGTACTAATTTGAGTGTCCCAGATTTTCATTTACTATGTTACGTCTAGTCTATGAGACTGGTCTGGGGTGTCAGGTAAAAAGGCTGGACATTGCATCTTTTTTAAATGATTCTGGAAACTATCTGGATTGTTTAGAAAAACTATTAAAATATATATATTCATTCATTCTTCAGATCAAATAACAATAATATTTTCTACATCAGATTTTCTCTCTCACACACACGTGTGCACTCACACACACTCACACACACACATTGCATTTTTAAAAATCAATTATTCTGGAAATTATCTGGATTGTTTAAAAATGCATAGAAAATATATTAATACATTTTTCTGATTAATTAACAATTATATTTTCTACATTAGTTCTCTCTCACACACACACACACACACACACACACACACACACACACACAACAAACACACACACACAGCAAAGTGTTAGCTAATGTTTTGTTATTTGACTGAGTTAGAGGAAGTGGAGTTTGAGATTTGGAGTGTTCTGTATATTCCTCTTCTCTTTCACTCTCTCTCTCTTCCTCTTTTCCTCAATGCTTGTCTTTGTTGGTGTTTAAACTCTGCTTGGCTCCAATAAATAGATCAATACATGACCATGGATCATTAGTGAGGCCTGCACCACGCTACAATGTAAATTATCATATTATTGGGGTTAACCTATTGAGGAGCGCTCCAGATTGATACAATCACACACACACACACACACCTGCCAGGTCACACCAGATCGACTTCAGTATTCAACGTTGTCCAGGTCCCCAGGACATCGGGAGATGCCTTCAACACCATCCACTAGGGGCAAAATGAGTGCCTATTATCATCTAGCTAGCAACTTGCTAGGGTGTTGTGGATGGGGATAGAGGATGGGCTTAAACCACATTCTCTGGCTCCGAGGATTGCAGGTTCAATACCAGTTCTAAGCACTAGTTAAAATTGTCTCTGTTTTAACCCTATCCCAAACATTAACCCTTTAACCCTTTAACCCTTTAACCCATTAACCCTCGAGGTACCCACCATTGAGCTAATGAGCATTCATTCTGACTGCAACATTCTAACAGTGTAATTAATAAATGTCATATACAGTGCATTCGGAAAGTATTAGATCAATCAATCAAATGTATTTATAAAGCCCTTTTATGAAGCCCTTTTTACATCAGCATATGTCACAAAGTGCTATACAGAAACCCAGCCTAAAACCCCAAACCCCTTGACTTTTTCCACATTTTGTTACGTTACAGCCTTATTCTAAAATTGATTAAATTGTTTGTTTTCTTCATCAATCTACACAAAATACCCCATAATGACAAAGCAAAAACAGGTTTTTAGAAATGTTTGCAAGTTTATAAAAAAAAATAAAAAACGAAAATCACCTTTACATATGTATTCAGACCCTTTGCTATGAGACTCAAAATTCAGCTCAGGTGCATCCTGTTTCCATTGATCATCCTCAAAATGTTTCTACAACTTGATTGGAGTCCACCTGTGGTAAATTCAATTGATTGGACATGATTTGGAAAGGCACACACCTGTCTATATAAGGTCCCACAGTTGACAGTGCATGTCAGAGCAACAACCAAGCCATGAGGTCGAAGGAATTGTCCGTAGAGCTCCGAGACAGGATTGTGTCGAGGCACAGATCTGGGTAAGGGTACCAAAACATTTCTGCAGCATTGAAGGTCCCCAAGAACACAGTGGCCTCCATCATTCTTAAATGGAAGAAGTTTGGAACCACCAAGACTCTTCCTAGAGCTGGCTGCCCGGCCAAATTGAGCAATCGGGGGAGAAGAGTGACCAAGAACCCAATGGTCACTCTGACAGAGCTCCATAGTTCCTCTGTGGAGATGGGAGAACCTTCCAGAAGGACAACCATCTCTGCAGCACTCCACCCATCAGGCCTTTATGGTAGAGTGGCCAGACAGAAGCCACTCCTCAGTAAAAGGCACAAGACAGCCCGCTTGAAGTTTGCCAAAAGGCACCTAAAGACTCTCAGATCTTGAGAAACAAGATTCACTGATCTGATGAAACCAAGATTGAATTATTTGGCCTGAATGCCAAACGTCACGTCTGGAGGTAACATGGCACCGTCACTACGGTGAAGCGTGGTGGTGGCAGCATCATGCTGTGGGGATGTTTTTCAGTGGCAGGGACTGGGAGACTAGGCAGGATCGAGGGAAAGATGGATGGAGCAAAGTACAGAGAGATCCTTGATGAAAACCTGCTCCAGAGCGCTCAGGACCTCAGACTGGGGCGAAAGTTCACCTTCCAACAGGACAACGACCCTAAGCACACAGCCAAGACAACGCAGGCGTGGCTTCGGGACAAGTCTCTGAATGTCCTTGAGTGGCCCAGCCAGAACTCGATCGAACATCTCTGGAGAGACCTGAAAATAGCTGTGCAGCGATGCTCACCATCCAACCTGACAGAGCTTGAGAGGATCTGCAGAGAAGAATGGGAGAAACTCCCTAAATACAGGTGTGCCAAGCTTGTAGCGTCATACCCAAGAAGACTCGAGGCTGTAATCGCTGCCAAAGGCGCTTCAACATAGTACTGAGTAAAGGGTCTGAATACTTATGTAAATGTGATATGTACGTGTAATTTTTTAATATATACTTGCAAAAATGTCTAAAAACCCGTTTTTGCTTCGTCTTTATGGGGTATTGTGTGTAGACTGATAAGGGGGAAAAACAATGTAATCCATTTTAGAATAAGGCTGTAATGTAACAAAATGTGGAAAAAGTCAAGGGATCTGAATACTTTCCGAATGCACTGTATACTATCGCAAAAATAACAATTTGTTTTGTTTATGAAGGTTACATTAGAATACGAAAATATATATATATTTCAAATAACACAATAGCATTTTCATTACTTTATGTTACATTAGGCTATATGTAAAAACACTGAAAACACAAATAAAGTGTTCAATAAATATTATTCGTGGAGTGCCTTTGTTAATACAACTTTGAAACAGAAACATATGTGTTGGAATGCGGTAACGGCTTCTCTTTATAACGACAAAATAAAAAGAAATACCCCAACCACGGTCAGCAAGACGCGCGGTCAAATGATGACAACATCAGTAGCCTAAACATCATAAGCGCGAAATGTGCTGGATAAATAATGACGATCAGCACAAAAGCAATAATGGCATTATAATGAAGTGTCGATATGGCAGCAGTCAAAAATAGTCAATTACTGTAATCTCGTGTTTACATGGTGTGCGTCTTCATGCAATGGCATCGGCTGGAGCATGTCCTTGTCACATAAACAACGAAGGCTGGTGAGTGTGTTGCTGATGTTGTTTGAGATGTAGGGCCTGTTCTCTCAGTGATGACATTTTGTGCTGATAATCGGCCCGTAGCATTGCCACTGCCTTGTTCTATCCAAACGTTGCCTTCGTCTCCTCTCTCCTCTCGCAATGTTTCATATGGTGGTGGCACGGGCACCTGCTCAGTGCGCACGGATCTGGCCAAATGACTGCTTGAGCGGTTCTAGTGTTAACCAGTCATAATTAATGCCTAAACGTAACTGTAAAAATGTAACGTTTATCCCCCCCCCCCCCCCCCCCCCCCCCACCTGGACAAACGTTGAATACTGAAGTGAGACCGTGAGATCTTGTTGCGCACACACACACACACACACACACACACACACACACACACACACACACACACACACAGGAAACCAACTCCCCAAGGGACATTACTGTTTTAATAGAAATGTGTCAAATGTGAAGGGTTGATGGACATGTAGATGTCTCTGTTCCATCTCATTTAACATTCATCGATATCTCTGTCTACAGGCAGCTCACATCCCAGTCATTGGAAGACGATGAAGTCACCCCTATACACTGGTATATGGTCAGTTGTACATTTCCTTCCCTAATGGTTAAATATTCAGATAAGGTTATGGCAAGCTGATCCTAGATCTGTGCCTAAGGGCTCTGTGCAGTCATTATTCCCCAGATGGCAGAGACAGATAGACAGCGAGGACCCATTGTTTCTGAGGTATATGATGTGGGATAAGAATACATATCAGGTTCAGTGGTGTGTTGCGAGGCAGTGCTAATGGAGTGGTATTAACAATATTCCAGATACACATCAGCCGCTGGTTTCTTTCATACAGTAAAGGTGAACCCCCTCAACCAGAGAACTTGTCACATTCCT